>NW_028259812.1:0-27500 GCF_056163025.1 Triticum urartu | reverse complement strand
GTCCGTTGGCATTTCAGCCTTTCTTCTCCTTTCAGGGCCTATCCGAAAGAGAATCCAGTACCTCTTGGTCCTGAATATCAGAATAGGACGAACGAACCGGCCTCCGCGGATATCTTTGCTTCGGAACAAAACCCTGCAATCAAATAGATTGTCCCAAGGGCGCCATATTCTAGGAGCCCAAGTTATGCTATTGAAAATTCGTTCCTCTAGCAGTTCCGGTTTGAGCATTCCGTTCCCTTTTTCAAACTCCACTTCTTTTCATATAGCAATCCCTGATCAAAGAGAGAACAATATCCATTTCAAAACATTTCTAACAGATTCCTTAGTTCGGACCGACGAAGTAATGTCACTCGACTATTATCAACCTGACTGCAATCTTTTTCTGTCGGTAAGGATTGCACCAGAGCACCTTCTACTTCTAATAGGCCATGAACTATAGATAGAGAAGAATCATTCTGAGCGAGTACATAAGAAGCGATCCACTTTTTTTCATCGGTTCCAGGGGAAGACCAAAGATCTTGCGCGGCAGGTCCGCCAGAAAAACTCAAAAGAGAAAGAAGTCTCGTTAATCTCTTCATGCTCGTTCCAAGTTCGAAGTACCTTTTGGCCAAAGAAAAACCCGCTTCCTGACACGATTGCCTCTTTATCTTTATATAGATAGATTCTATGGGGTTATTACTTAGTAAGTCTATTTTGTACAAGAGCCCCTCCTATCTGATAGAAAAGGGTCCCATGATCCCGAGCCGATCTTACCTTGGCTCGCAAACCCCAAGTTTGTCTATGAAGAGCTAATCTAATTGTATTTTTTTCTAGAATGGATTTCTTATGTGGAATACTAATGGATAGGGCTTCGTTGCTAAGTGCTACAAGATCTAGTGCACTGGAACTCGTGGTTATGGACCCGAATCCTTTAGTATGGAACATTGTCTTTTCCAAGTAAAAACCCCTAGTATATGAAAGAATGAAAAGGTGCTTTCGTTCTTGTGGAATAAGAAGCCCTCGTACCTTAATGAAAGGAAAATCGTAATTTTTCGTTAGGTATTTGACCAAATAGGATCGTCCAGTTCCTACAGAACCTATCACTAAAATACCCGATAGGGCTAAGCGGAACGAAAAGGGTTTTCCATGAGATGGTAAATGAAAACGATTAGTCCCACACGAGGTTTGGGAATAAGTGATTGTCTGATAATGAGCAAGGAATATACGTCTTTCTGCTAAAGAGGATCTATTAAACTCATAATTCATTAGATCCTTGTTATCAATGCCAACTAGGTATCATAAGTAAATGGATCCCGGTTGTTCAATCCTTTGATAACCAAGGTCATTCTTTGCTAAAGAGAAATGATCACTATGAGTCAGACTCAATAGAATTGGATCCATTCCAAATAGCGAGAATTAGGATTCTTGATCCCTCTCAATCTCTCTTTCAATTCGAGGATCCAGAGAGGTGTTTTCATAGTCATCTCCGAATATTTGCCATCTCGGAATATTTTCGATTTCATTTTTCTATGATATGTCTTTCTATATGAAAATTGGTTATTTACGATGTACGATGATCCCTGTTAAGCATCCATGGCTGAATGGTTAAAGCGCCCAACTCATAATTGGTAAATTTGCGGGTTCAATTCCTGCTGGATGCACACGAACGGGAACATTCCATAAGTCTATTGGAACTGGCTCTCTATCCATGGAATCTCATCCATCATCCATACATAACGAATTGGTATGGTATATTCATACCATAACATAAGAACAATAAGAACTCGAATTCTTATCGATACTGGAACTCAGAGCATAGGAGGGAAAGTCGATTTATGGATGGAATCAAATACGCAGTATTTACAGAAAAAAGTCTTCGTTTATTGGGAAAGAATCAATATACTTTTAATGTCGAATCGGGATTCACTAAGACAGAAATAAAGCATTGGGTCGAACTCTTCTTTGGTGTTAAGGTGGTAGCTGTGAATAGCCATCGACTACCTGGAAAAGGTAGAAGAATAGGACCTATTCTGGGCCATACAATGCATTACAGACGTATGATCATTACCCTTCAACCGGGTTATTCTATTCCACTTCTAGATAGAGAAAAAAACTAAAGGAGAATACTTAATAATACGGCGAAACATTTATACAAAACACCTATCCCGAGCACACGCAAGGGAACCGTAGACAGGCAAGTGAAATCCAATCCACGAAATAATTTGATCCATGGACGGCACCGTTGTGGTAAAGGTCGTAATTCCAGAGGAATCATTACCGCAAGGCATAGAGGGGGAGGTCATAAGCGCCTATACCGTAAAATAGATTTTCGACGGAATCAAAAAGACATATCTGGTAGAATCGTAACCATAGAATACGACCCTAATCGAAATGCATACATTTGTCTCATACACTATGGGGATGGTGAGAAGAGATATATTTTACATCCCAGAGGGGCTATAATTGGAGATACTATTGTTTCTGGTACAAAAGTTCCTATATCAATGGGAAATGCCCTACCTTTGAGTGCGGTTTGAACTATTGATTTACGTAATTGGAAGTAACCAATTAGGTTTACGACGAAACCTAGAAATCGATCACTGATCCAATTTGACTACCTCTACGGGATAGACCTCAACAGAAAACTGTTGAGTAACGGCAGCAAGTGATTGAGTTCAGTAGTTCCTCATAGAAAATTATTGGCTCTAGAGATATGGTAATATGGAGAAGACAAAATTGTTTGAAGCACGCACAGAACCGGAAGCGCCCCTTGTTTCAAAGAGAGGAGGACGGGTTATTCACATTTAATTTGATGGTCAGAGGCAAATTGAAAGCTAAGCAGTGGTAATTAAGACCCCCGGGGGAAAATAGGGATGTCTCCTACGTTACCCATAATATGTGGAAGTATCGACGTAATTTCATAGAGTCATTCGATCTGAATGCTACATGAAGAACATAAGCCAGATGACGGAACGCAGAGACCTAGGATGTAGAAGATCATAACATGAGCGATTCGGCAGATTTGGATTCCTTTCCTATATATCCACTCATGTGGTACTTCATCATATGATTCATATAAGATCCATCTGTCTAGAGATCGTCATATACATCTAGAAAGCCGTATGCTTTGGAAGAAGCTTGTACAGTTTGGGAAGGGGTTTTTTGAGAGAAAAGAAGAATCTACTTCAACCGATATGCCCTTAGGCACGGCCATGCATAACATAGAAATCACACGTGGAAGGGGTGGGCAATTAGCTAGAGCAGCAGGTGCTGTAGCGAAACTCATTGCAAAAGAGGGTAAATCGGCCACTTTAAGATTACCATCTGGGGAGGTCCGTTTAGTATCCCAAAACTGCTTAGCAACAGTCGGACAAGTGGGTAATGTTGGGGTGAACCAAAAAAGTTTGGGTAGAGCCGGATCTAAGTGTTGGCTAGGTAAACGCCCCGTAGTAAGAGGGGTAGTTATGAACCCTGTGGACCACCCCCATGGGGGCGGTGAAGGGAAAGCTCCCATTGGTAGAAAAAAACCCACAACCCCTTGGGGTTATCCTGCGCTTGGAAGAAGAACTAGGAAAAGGAAAAAATATAGCGATAGTTTTATTCTTCGTCGCCGTAAGTAAATACGTAACTAGGAATATGGAAAATTGCATTTTTGGAATTTGCAATAATGCGATGGGCGAACGACGGGAATTGAACCCGCGCATGGTGGATTCACAATCCACTGCCTTGATCCACTTGGCTACATCCGCCCCTTATCCAGCTAAAGGATTTTTTTCTTTTTTCCATTGATCATTATTCTATTTATTCTGACCTCCGTACTTCGATCGAGATATTGGACATAGAATGCCACTCTTTAAAAAGGAAAAAAGGAGTAATCAGCTGTGACACGAAAAAAAACGAATCCTTTTGTAGCTCATCATTTATTGGCAAAGATAGAAAAGGTCAATATGAAGGAGGAGAAAGAAACAATAGTAACGTGGTCCCGGGCATCTAGCATTCTACCCACAATGGTTGGCCATACAATCGCGATTCATAATGGAAAGGAACATATACCTATTTACATAACAAATCCTATGGTAGGTCGCAAATTGGGGGAATTCGTGCCTACTCGGCATTTCACGAGTTATGAAAATGCAAGAAAGGATACTAAATCTCGTCGTTAACTGAATTCTGAATAGAAAGATTAAGAAGAAAAAAAGATTCAAAATAAAGACAGAAATACCCAATATCTTGCTAGAACAAGATATTGGGTATTTCTGTCTTCAAAAATTCTTATATGTTAGCAGAAAAACCTTATCCATTAATAGATGGAACTTCAACAGCAGCTAAGTCTAGAGGGAAGTTGTGAGCATTACGTTCGTGCATTACTTCCATACCAAGGTTAGCACGGTTGATGATATCAGCCCAAGTATTAATAACGCGACCTTGACTATCAACTACAGATTGGTTGAAATTGAAACCATTTAGGTTGAAAGCCATAGTACTAATACCTAAAGCAGTGAACCAGATTCCTACTACAGGCCAAGCAGCCAAGAAGAAGTGTAAAGAACGAGAGTTGTTGAAACTAGCATATTGGAA
The DNA here is from genome assembly GCF_056163025.1 of Triticum urartu. Taxonomy (NCBI): domain Eukaryota; kingdom Viridiplantae; phylum Streptophyta; class Magnoliopsida; order Poales; family Poaceae; genus Triticum; species Triticum urartu. The sequence goes on along the minus strand of NW_028259812.1, from coordinate 22,943 downwards.
GATTAATCGGCCAAAATAACCATGAGCAGCCACAATATTATAAGTTTCTTCCTCTTGACCAAATTTGTAACCCTCATTAGCGGATTCATTTTCAGTAGTTTCCCTGATCAAACTAGAGGTTACCAAGGAACCATGCATAGCACTGAATAGGGAACCGCCGAATACACCAGCTACACCTAACATGTGGAATGGATGCATAAGGATGTTGTGCTCTGCCTGGAATACAATCATAAAGTTGAAAGTACCAGAGATTCCTAAAGGCATACCATCAGAAAAGCTTCCTTGACCAATAGGGTAAATCAAGAAAACAGCAGTAGCAGCTGCAACAGGAGCTGAATATGCAACAGCAATCCAAGGACGCATACCCAGACGGAAACTAAGTTCCCACTCACGACCCATATAACAAGCTACACCAAGTAAGAAGTGTAGAACAATTAGCTCATAAGGACCACCATTGTATAACCACTCATCAACAGATGCAGCTTCCCAAATTGGGTAAAAGTGCAATCCGATCGCCGCAGAAGTAGGGATAATAGCACCAGAGATAATATTGTTTCCATAAAGTAAAGAACCAGAAACAGGCTCACGAATACCATCAATATCTACTGGAGGGGCAGCGATGAAGGCGATAATAAATACAGAAGTTGCGGTCAATAAGGTAGGGATCATCAAAACACCGAACCATCCGATGTAAAGACGATTTTCAGTGCTAGTTATCCAGTTGCAGAAGCGACCCCACAGGCTTGTACTTTCGCGTCTCTCTAAAATTGCAGTCATGGTAAGATCTTGGTTTATTCAAATTGCAAGGACTCCCAAGCACACGTATTAACTAGAATATAGATAATAGAAGGCTTGTTATTTAACAGTATAACATAGACTATATACCAATGTCAACCAAGTCAGCCCAAAGATTAGCTATCCATATAACTAAATTAACCAAACCAATAATTTTGTATTTGTAAATGAAGTGAGTCAAAGTGAAAAACTTTGATGGGTCTTTTCTATATGGGTTGCCCGGGACTCGAACCCGGAACTAGTCGGATGGAGTAGATAATTCTTCCTTGTTACAATAGAGAAAAATCCCTCCCCAAATCGTGCTTGCATTTTTCATTGCACACGACTTTCCCTATGTAGAAATAGCCAATTTCTATTCCAAAGAGGAAGTTCTACTAATTTTTTTAATTAGTAAGTTGATTCACCTACTCTTTATTATAATAAAAAGAACATTTCAGAATGAAAAATAGAAAAGTTTTTTCTTGATCATTTATCAACCCTTTCCTGTTTCTTAATTTCGTCTAATGATTAATTAAGAGGGTTGACCAGGTCATTGATACGTATAATATCCAAATACCAAATACGCTCAGTGTGTGATCCACAGAAAGAAAAAAGAGTTGTTTTGGTGAACATCAAAGAAAAAACTTGCTCTTCTTCCATAAAAAATTCTTCTAAAAATGCCGAACCCAATCGTTGCATAAAAGTTCGTACCGTGCTTTTATGTTTACGAGCTAAAGTTCTAGCACATGAAAGTCGAAGTATATACTTTAGTCGATACAAAGTCCGTTTTTTCGAAGATCCACTATGATAATGAAAAAGATTTCTACATATCCGACCAAATCGATCAAGAATATCCCAATCTGATAAATCTGTCCAAATGGGTTTACTAATAGGATGCCCCGATCCAGTACAAAATTGAGCTTTTGATAAGTATCCTATGAGGAGAGTAGCGGGGACTATGGTATCGAATTTTTTCATTCGAGTATCTATTAGAAATGAATTCTCCAGCATTTGATTCCTTACTAACAAAGAACTTTTTTGTACACTTGAAAGGTACCCCATAAAATCGAAGCAAGAGTTTGCTAATTGGTTTATATGGATTCTTCGCGGCTGAGTCCAAAAACAGAAATAATTTGCCAGAAATTGATAAGGTAGCATTTCCATTTCTTCTTCAAAAAAAAAGTGCCTTTTGATGCAAGAATTGCCTTTCCTTGATATCGAACATAATGCATAAGAGGATCCATAAAGAACCATAGGGTTTTCCGAGAAAAACCAGGGTACATTATCCCAAAATGTTCCATCTTCCTAGAAAAGTGGATTCGTTCCAGAAAAGTTCCAGAAGATGCTAATGGTAAGCAAGAAGATTGTTTACGAAGAAACAACAAAAAAAATTCATATTCTGATACATAAGAGTTATATAGGAATTGAAATAGTCTTTTATTTTCTTTTTGAAAAAAAAAAATGGATTTCATTGAAGTAATAAAACTATTCCAATTCGAATAATAGTTGAGAAAGAATCGCAATAAATGCAAAGATGGAACATCTTGGATACGGTATTGAAGGAGTTGAACCAGGATTTCCAAATGGATAGGATAGGGTATTTCTATATGTGATAGATAATCCAAATGCAAAAATTTGTCTTCTAAAAAGGGAAATATTGAATGAATAGAGCGTAAATTCTGAAACTTTGGTATTTCTTTTTCTTTCAGACAAAAAAATTCCCGTAGCGAGAATGGGATTTCCACAACGATCGCAAACCCTTCAGATAGAATCTGAGAATAAAACTCAGAATAAAAATAATTTTTGTAATCCAATAATCGATCTTGGTTAGGATGATTAACCGAGTTATCCAAAAAATTCTGCTGATACATTCGAATAATTAAACGTTTCACAAGTAGTGAACTAAATTTCTTGTTATTACAACTAACAACTATTTCCACAGGTTCAGAACCATTTAATCCATAATGGTGGGCAAATGCATAAATATATTCCTGAAAGAGAAGTGGGTAGACAAAGTATTGTTGACGAGATTTATGTTTTTCTGAATACCCTTCGAATTTTTCCATTTGTATTTCTACTTGAATCAGAGAGAAGAAGCATTTCTCGGTTTATCGAATGATGATACATAGTGCAATATGGTCAGAACAGGGTGTTGCATTTTTAATACAAACCCTGGAAAGAAAGGGAGTCTAATCCACAGATCTTTTTCTGCTCCTTTTCTACCCAATTAGTTTATGTTTGTTCTAATTAAAAAAAAAGAACAGAACAAGTTTTTTATTTTTGCAGGCCAATCGCTCTTTTGACTTTGGAATACAGCCTCTTTATCAATATACTGCTTCTTTTACACATTCAATCCATAACATCCCTTATTCAATCCATAATCAAGAATAATTAGGATTTCTAAAAAAAAAAAGAAAAAATAAAGGGTCCACTCATAGGAAAACCCAACCTTTCCCCGCATCCGGCACTAATCTATTTTTAACGTCTAATTAGAGCGGGGAATCATTCCAATTAGGAAGTTCAGCTCGTTGCTTTTTATTTTACCAGAATTGGAGCCAGGCTCTATCCATTTATTCATTAGACCCAGAAAATCGTAATTTTGGATTCCATTCAAAAAAGATTGATTTTATTACGACATGCTATTTTTTCCATTCATTACCTTTGAGGATCAGTCGTGGTCTTCTAGACTCTACCAAGAGTCTGGACGAATTTGTTGTTTCATCCAAATGTGTAAAAGATCATAGTCGCACTTAAAAGCCGAGTACTCTACCATTGAGTTAGCAACCCAGATAAAAAAAGGATCTTAGATACGATCGAAATCCAAAAATCAATGGAATTACACCGCGCGCTTCTGTCAAAACATTGAACTAGCAAGACATCAAAAGATTTTTTTTATCGACCATGAAAAACACTCAAATGCCAAAACGAACAGGTCCGGTGAAATTCCACTAAAGTAAAGTTAAAAAAAGAGCGACCCTAATCACGATGGCCAAATTCTCCTTATTTTTAGCGATTTTTATTAACAAAAAATATATATTATAAAAAATATATATTATATTGTATGAGAATACATGCAAGAGGAACACCCTTATCATTTGAGCGAAGTGTAGGCGGAAAAATTGAATATGGAGTGAGGATAAAGAGACCCATCTATCTACAAATTCTATTTGTTCAATAGACCTTTGTCAATGGAAATACAATGGTAAGAAAACAAATTAGATAGAAAAAGTAAATAAAATAGGGGCTTATGTTGGATTGGCACGATATAATATAAATCCAAATAGGATTAAAAAAGAGGTAAATTGTGTCTAAATAATTAGACAACTAGGAATACTAATAATCTTCTCCTATCCTATTTTTTGATTCATTTAGTTCTTCAATTAACTCAAAGTTCTTTCTTTTTCTTTAAAGAATTCTGCCTTCCTTAAAATATCATAAACAGTTCTTGTTGGTTGAGCACCCTTTTCAAGGAAATAGAGAATAGCTGGAACATTTAAACAAGTTTGATTCTTTATCGGATCATAAAAACCTACTTTTTGAAGATCTCTTCCTTCTCTTCGAGATCGAACATCAATTGCAACGATTCGATAGACAGCTTATTGGGATAGATGTAGATAAACAACGCCCCCCCCTAGAAACGTATATGAGGTTTTCTCCTCATACGGCTCGAGAAAATGATTCGAATTTCTGTCGATAATAATAGAAATTAGACTATGACGTGCATTAATTTCCTTACAGAAAAAACAAATTTCATTTATACTCATGACTCAAGTGGGCTAATTTTGCCTGACAAACTTCGAAGGCAAAATCCTTCCAAAATTTTTGAGTCGTCTTTAAACTCTTTTCTTTGTCTCATTTCGAACGAATTGACTTTTATTCCTTATTCTAATCCAACTCTGTTGTTGAGACAATTGAAAATTGTGTTTACTTGTTCTGGAATCCTTTATCTTTGATTTGTGAAATCCTTGGGTTTAGACATTACTTCGGGAATTCCTATTTTTTTCTTTCAAAAGAGTAGCAACATACCCTTTTTTCTTATTTCCTTCGATAAAGCATTTATCTCTTCTATAGAAATCTAATAAGAGGGATTGATTCTGATATACTTTTATTGGACTTTCTTCTTATTTTAACCTTTCGATTTATTTCTATATTAAGGATAGACTGACAAAGTTGGCCTAATTTATTAGTTTTCACTAACCCTAGATTCTTTCCCTTGATAAAAAAAATTCTGTCCTCTCGAGCTCCATCGTGTACTATGTTACTTAAACCCAGCGCAAATTTGGTTCGGAACGAATAGAACAGGCTATGTCGAGCCAAGAGCATTTTCATTACTATGGAAAATGATGGATAGCAAAATCCACAATCGATCATGTCCTTCAAGTCGCACGTTGCTTTCTACCACATCGTTTTAAACGAAGTTTTACCATAACAAACATTCCTCTTTTCATTGCAAAGTGGTATAGAGAATTGATCCAATATGGATGGAATCATGAATAGTCATTGGTTTAGTTTTTTTATACTAATTAAAACTTGCTATCTATGGAGCAATATGGATAAAAGAAAGTAAGTATTTATCCGGGAAGCCTCCGCCAAGATCCAATTTATTTAAACCCATATTAAAATTCTATCATATGAATGAAACATAGTTTGAAAAAGACGACTAAACAAGTTTGCTTAAAACTTATTTATTCTTAAATTTCCACCCTCAACGGATGGCTCGAGATGATCAATCTTGAAGTGAGAAAAGAAGGATTGACTCTTCCTCAATAAATAAACTATCAACCTCCAAAAAAGTTTAATTAATTTAATTACTAGAATTAGAATTCTAGTAGTAATATATTTTTTCAGTACCAAAAACAATTAACTATAATAACTAAATAAACTATTCCAATGAAAAGATTGAAAGTTTTTGGTAGTTATAGAATTCTCGTACTTCTTCAACTCGAATACCAAAAGGAAGAAAAAAATATGACTAAGTGATTTTATAGTAGAGGCATATCCTGAATGTGCTTGATAGATCCCATTTTTTCATGAAAATAAAGATAGTCAATTTGACTGGACTTAAGACTTTATTATGTTTTCTGAGAAAGAATAAGATATCATTATTCTCTTTAATAAACTTTTGTCTCGTACGGAATACTATATGATTTCACCGTTTGTTTCATCAGAAACAATCTGGGACGGAAGGATTCGAACCTCCGAGTAACGGGACCAAAACCCGCTGCCTTACCACTTGGCCACGCCCCATTTCGGGTTTTATGCGACACTAATAAACACTAGTATGTTTATTTGTTATTCGTCAATACCATTTCAATTACATAAAAAAGGAGGGATATTCTCTTGCTAGTATTCTACACATGCGGATAATATAGAATCAAAAAAATGCATTGATCATTACATGGAATTCTATTAAGATATTATATGAAAGTCGAATTTATTCCACTCTCATTTGAGAGTGCGAATACAAGGAGGTATTTTGTGTTTGGGAAAGTCCGAAGAAAAAAGATTTTGAATCTGCCTTTTCCTTCTTTCCCTTAAAAAAATAACTCAAGAAAAATCCAATTATTTACTCTACAAGAATGAAATGCTTGTTATGCCTAATATACTTAGTTTAACCTGTATCTGTTTTAATTCTGTTCTTTATCCTACTAGTTTTTTCTTTGCCAAATTACCCGAAGCTTATGCTATTTTCAATCCAATCGTGGATATTATGCCTGTTATACCTCTATTCTTTTTTCTATTAGCCTTTGTTTGGCAAGCTGCTGTAAGTTTTCGATGAAATCTTTAGTACTCTGTATGCCAAATTGAATGATGTGTTCATTCCAAAAAAATTTTAAAATGGGTAAAAGCCGAGAAGTTTTATATTTTTATATTATGAACCTTCGATTCTAAAATTTAAATTCTTCTACATTGAATGGGTAGCTACAGCAATAAATTTGGATCAGCCTTTCTACTCCCCTGCACCTAGGTTGAGCAGGTACCTAAAGGTACCTACACAATACCTAACCACCTAACCCTATTTTTGCTATTGATAAGAGTGCTTATTATAAAAGAATTCTTGCAATTTTTTTCAAGAATTCTTTTTTGCATTTTTAGGTATAAAAAAAAACCATCCTAGTGGATCCGTGTGGTAAGGAAAAACTGGTAATCTATTCCTTAAAAAAAAATCTTGGAGATTATGTAATGCTTACTCTCAAACTTTTTGTTTATACAGTAGTGATATTCTTTGTTTCACTCTTTATCTTTGGATTCTTATCTAATGACCCAGGACGGAATCCTGGACGCGAGGAGTAAAAATTCAGTTTTTTTTTTTCTTATTGGATTTGTTTCGTACATTTATCTATGAGAAAATCCGGGGGTCAGAATTCTTTCCAATTCGAAAGTCCCAAATGATCCAAGGGAGCGGAAAGAGAGGGATTCGAACCCTCGGTACAAAAAAATTGTACAACGGATTAGCAATCCGCCGCTTTAGTCCACTCAGCCATCTCTCCACGTTCCAAAGCGAAAGGTTTCCGTGATATGATATAGGCAAGAAATAAGAAATAACGGTTGCAAAAAACCCCTTTTTTTTCTTTCAAAAGTCTATAAAAATTATATTGCCAATTCCATTTTAATTATATTCTTTTTTCTTAATGTTAATAAAAAAAGAAGAAAATTCTTGTTTTTTCTTTCTAAAAATCGATATTGGCCGAGAGACAATCAAATAGATTTTCTCTTTAGCGGGCATTTCCATATAGGACTTGTTATAATTATAATAAAACAAGCAGGTTATATAAAAAAAACGCTTTTTTTGTCGATTATTTATCAAGAAAGCAAAAAGGGTTCTTATCAAATCCACCATAAAATTGGAAAGAAGCATAAAGTAAGTAGACCTGACTCCTTTAATGATGCCTCTATCCGCTATTCTGATATATAAATTCGATGTAGATGAAATTGTATAAGCGAATTTTTTTTATTTCCTTAGACTTAGACCGCGCAAGACAAGAATTTTTCGCTATTTACGATTTCATATTCTTGTTACTAGATGTTCTATAGGAATAAGAAGAAATCGCAACTCCTTTGCGCTACACATAAAATTGGATTTCGAAGGTCCATTTTTTTTTTTCAGAATCCTCTATTATTTTAGTTCTTCCACCCATGCAATAGAGAGGGAATGGGAAAAGAAGGGTTACTTTTATTTGCATTTTTCCCTTAAAAGATAGACTTTGAAATAGGAGTCTTGGAATAATGCTGAATTCAAAGGTTTATTTCTTTCTATAGTATAAGAAAAACAATTTATTTCTATTTCTATAGTATAAGAAAAACAAATAAATAGTATAAGAAAAACAAATCGAATCAAATTCATGGATTTACCACGACCTCGGTTGTGACTGTGACTCCATAGATAAAAATGGGAAATTTCTCTCTTCGAGACCATTGAAAAAGGGCATTGAACGAGAAAGAAATCGTCCACAGATAATAAAACTATCATATGCCTTGGAAAGTGATATGAGGTGCTCGGAAATGGTTGAAGTAATTGAATAGGAGGATCACTATGACTATAGCCCTTGGTAGAATTCCTAAAGAAGAAAATGATCTATTTGATACTATGGATGACTGGTTACGAAGGGACCGTTTCGTTTTTGTAGGATGGTCTGGCCTATTGCTCTTTCCTTGTGCTTATTTCGCTTTAGGGGGTTGGTTTACAGGGACAACTTTTGTAACTTCTTGGTATACCCATGGATTGGCTAGTTCCTATTTGGAAGGTTGTAATTTCTTAACCGCAGCAGTTTCTACCCCTGCCAATAGTTTAGCACACTCTTTGTTGCTACTATGGGGGCCCGAAGCACAAGGAGATTTTACTCGTTGGTGTCAATTAGGCGGTCTATGGACTTTTGTAGCTCTCCACGGGGCTTTTGCACTAATAGGTTTCATGTTACGCCAATTTGAACTTGCTCGGTCTGTTCAATTGCGGCCTTATAATGCAATCTCATTCTCTGGTCCAATTGCTGTTTTTGTTTCTGTATTCCTTATTTATCCACTGGGGCAATCTGGTTGGTTCTTTGCGCCGAGTTTTGGCGTAGCAGCGATATTTCGATTCATCCTTTTCTTCCAAGGATTTCATAATTGGACGTTGAACCCATTTCATATGATGGGAGTTGCCGGAGTATTAGGTGCGGCTCTGCTATGCGCTATTCATGGAGCGACCGTAGAAAACACTCTATTTGAGGACGGTGATGGTGCAAATACCTTCCGTGCTTTTAACCCAACTCAAGCTGAAGAAACTTATTCAATGGTCACTGCTAACCGCTTTTGGTCCCAAATCTTTGGTGTTGCTTTTTCCAATAAACGTTGGTTACATTTCTTTATGCTATTTGTACCCGTCACCGGTTTATGGATGAGTGCTATTGGCGTAGTTGGCTTGGCTCTGAACTTACGTGCCTATGACTTTGTTTCCCAGGAAATCCGTGCAGCGGAAGATCCTGAATATTGAGACTTTCTACACCAAAAATATTCTTTTAAACGAGGGTATTCGTGCGTGGATGGCAGCTCAGGATCAGCCTCATGAAAATCTTATATTCCCTGAGGAGGTTCTACCACGTGGAAACGCTCTTTAATGGAACTTTCGTTTTAGCTGGTCGTGACCAAGAAACCACCGGCTTTGCTTGGTGGGCTGGGAATGCCAGACTTATCAATTTGTCCGGTAAACTGCTTGGAGCTCATGTAGCTCATGCCGGATTAATCGTATTCTGGGCCGGAGCAATGAACCTATTTGAAGTGGCCCATTTCGTACCAGAAAAGCCCATGTATGAACAAGGGTTGATTTTACTTCCACACTTAGCTACTCTAGGTTGGGGAGTAGGGCCAGGGGGGGAAGTTCTAGATACTTTTCCGTACTTTGTATCTGGCGTACTTCACCTAATTTCCTCCGCAGTCTTAGGCTTCGGTGGCATTTATCACGCGCTTCTGGGACCCGAGACTCTTGAGGAATCTTTTCCATTCTTTGGTTATGTCTGGAAAGATAGAAATAAAATGACTACAATTTTGGGTATTCACTTAATTTTGTTAGGTCTAGGTGCTTTTCTTCTAGTACTCAAGGCTCTTTATTTTGGCGGTGTATATGATACCTGGGCCCCTGGGGGGGGAGATGTAAGAAAAATTACCAATTTGACCCTTAGTCCCAGTGTTATATTTGGTTATTTACTAAAATCTCCTTTTGGTGGAGAAGGGTGGATTGTTAGTGTAGATGATTTAGAAGATATAATTGGTGGGCATGTATGGTTGGGTTTTATTTGTGTATTTGGCGGAATTTGGCATATTTTAACCAAACCCTTCGCATGGGCTCGCCGTGCATTTGTATGGTCTGGAGAAGCTTACTTGTCTTATAGTTTAGCTGCTTTATCTGTCTTTGGTTTTATCGCTTGTTGTTTTGTATGGTTCAATAATACAGCTTATCCGAGTGAGTTTTATGGACCCACCGGGCCAGAAGCTTCTCAAGCTCAAGCATTTACTTTTCTAGTTAGAGACCAGCGTCTTGGAGCTAATGTGGGATCCGCTCAAGGACCCACAGGTTTAGGTAAATATCTAATGCGTTCCCCAACTGGGGAGGTTATCTTTGGAGGGGAAACTATGCGTTTTTGGGACCTTCGTGCTCCATGGTTAGAACCTCTAAGGGGCCCCAACGGTTTGGACTTGAGTAGGTTGAAAAAAGACATACAACCTTGGCAAGAACGACGCTCAGCAGAATATATGACCCACGCTCCTTTAGGCTCTTTAAATTCCGTGGGTGGCGTAGCTACCGAGATCAATGCAGTTAATTATGTCTCTCCTAGAAGTTGGTTATCAACTTCTCATTTTGTTCTAGGATTCTTCTTTTTTGTGGGCCATTTATGGCATGCAGGAAGAGCCCGAGCTGCTGCAGCAGGTTTTGAAAAGGGAATCGATCGTGATTTGGAACCTGTTCTTTACATGAACCCTCTTAACTAAGATTTTCTTATTTATACCTGTTCTACTTTTTTTCTGTTCTGGCTCGGTTATTCCATCTAGCCGAGCCATTCATTCCTTTTTATGAAAGAAAGATAAGGGACAGAAAAAAAAAATAAATAAAAATGAAAGAAACAAACGTATTCAATAAGCAAAAGGAGAGAGAGGGATTCGAACCCTCGATAGTTCCTAGAACTATACCGGTTTTCAAGACCGGAGCTATCAACCACTCAGCCATCTCTCCACAGCCTAATCCTTATTTTACTCCTACAAATAGAACATAGCCATATAAAAAATAAAAAGATTTATTAGCCTCTAGAAAGATATCAGATACAAGTTCCTTTTCGATATATCTCTGTATACTGTATACACGGATACAGGATCCGCTATACCCGCTTGTGAAATAAAGAGTAAATAATCTCTTCTCACCCCCATATCCAAATAAAAAAGCGGTTTAAGTAATAAATTTGAATTAAAGAGAAGAATCAATGGATTCATGATTAAACCCCTCCTACTTCTTGTATTTTTTTACAATTTTGGTTTAAGTGAGGGATCAAATATGTAGTCAACTTTATTTGATGGTAGCTTGGAGGATTAGAAATATGACTATTGCTTTCCAATTAGCTGTTTTTGCATTAATTGCGACTTCCTCAGTCTTAGTAATTAGTGTACCCCTTGTATTTGCTTCTCCTGATGGTTGGTCAAATAATAAAAATGTTGTATTTTCCGGTACATCATTATGGATTGGACTAGTCTTTCTCGTAGCTATTCTGAATTCTCTCATTTCTTAAATGAAATTTGGTTAATATTTATTAACCCCATAAAAAAGAAATAATAAAGGCCATTTCTTCTAAAAAATTAGAATAGTGAGACGTATTAAAACGCAATTTGCGTTCCGAATTGCTAGCTCTTCTCTTTCAGTATTATGAAATTCCATTCCCATTAGAATATTCATTGACAGATAATAAAAAAAGGAAAACTCTAATATAATAGAAAATGAAATGAAACGGTCGACCCAGACATAGAAGGTCGACCCAGGCGGATATACGCTATAAAATATATACCGTAGCGAGCGTAGTTCAATGGTAAAATATCTCCTTGCCAAGGAGAAGATACGGGTTCGATTCCCGCCGCTCGCCCGCTTAATTTATCAAAGTACTATGATAAAAAGTTTAGTCTAGTTAACTGTTTAACTACTTATATTAAATTAAGTATTAATTAGGTGTTAGTCTAGTGCCGTATCCCTTACTATCTTACCCTTCCTTTGCATCCCACTCAAAAAAAGAGGGCGCTCCAGAGGCAGAAATAGAACTCGCCAACAGAGCTCCAAAAATTGGGTATTAACTGAGACAAACAACGGGCAAACTTTTTTTAAAGGGAAGGGAGAGGTAGACTGTCCCTTTCGTTTCATTTTTATTTTCTGCAGGGTAGGGAGAGGCCTTGCGCCTTCTTTTTTTGAAGGCAAGTGACTTCGCAAACTGCTCAATTTTGCCCTCTAGGGCCGGGAACTAATGAATAAAAAAGGGTTGGATACGCCCCTCTACCATACATATCTAGAGAAATAGAATAGTCCTTTTATACAGACTGCTAAGTGCGGAGACGGGAATCGAACCCGTGACCTCAAGGTTATGAGCCTCGTGAGCTACCAAACTGCTCTACTCCGCTCTGGAGTACCAGAAACTGGTGGACAAAAAAGGCTTGAATACAAGCCTCTAACATGTCTAGACAAATAGAATACTCCTTTTATACAGAATGGAGCGGGTAGCGGGAATCGAACCCGCATCGTTAGCTTGGAAGGCTAGGGGTTATAGTCGACGTTGGTTGATTATTTTTAACGTCTCTAATTCAAAACCGAACATGAAATTTTGATTTCATTCGGCTCCTTTATGGATATTCTCACCACTTAACATCTATGTCAGCTTTTCTATTTGAATGGAACCAAAGCTCTCCGCTTTCTAGATGATCCTTATAGAGTAGGAGATAGAAATTCTATCTAAATTCATCTAATCTACTTACTTCGTTCCCTAATTTCATTCAAGAGATCCTGAGGAAAAGAATTGGGTTTCCACCGAGCTGAAACAATATGCGGATGGTTCTAGTAAACCAAAACTATCGTTTTTTAGCTATTTGGCTTCCTTATTCCTTATTTTAAGAAGATTTAGTTACGATTGGAAATCAACTTTTTTGTATCTTCATCCATAGATCCTTTACTCATATTTTCAAAATTGGAATACTTAATCCAATGCAAAATTATGCTTCGCGACTCTGTACTCATAATCCTATTTTTATTTTGGATGCAATTTAAATTAGTCTTTGGATACAAATCGCCAGAATGTATATTCTTCCTCAATATGCTATTGAGAGGAAAAGGATTTAATCCTTTATAAGAACTAAAGTTTTCATCGGAATATAAAAATAAAAAACTTAAGGATGCCTTAAGTATATCATTTCAAATTCAGTTATTAATAGAACGAATCACACTTTTACCACTAAACTATACCCGCTACATTGTAGATTATGGTATAAATGGTACCCTTTGTCAAGGATAGCCATTTGACAAGAAGGCTAATTCCCCCTTATTGAATCAGATGGAGAAGGTTCATGACACTGAGCCGTTGGTACTTCTACTTCGATCGCTCGCCTTTACTTTAGGATTTAGATAGCCCCTCTGGTCTGTAAAAAAAATCTTTTCTTACCATGCTAATAGCGCCTGAACCAAATGTATTTATTTTGATTAGGATCCTATTCTACGGTTACGACTACAATAATAATTATTTACTTTGCAAGGACGTAAGTGTGTCAGACTGCTAAATTGTTTTATTATTCCTACAATATAAACTAGGGGATATAGGGGGTAACACTGTCCCTATAAATTCCTTTTTTCCTTTTCTTTTTTGTCCAGAATTGAACAAAAAAGAAATTATGGAAGATGTTTTCTTCCCCCATTAAGTCCGAGCCATAGAGTAAGAGTGAGATGAGTTTTCCAAATTCATCATAGACTTTCCCTATGGCTTGATAGAAGTAAGCAGCAAAGAGTCGTAACTTAAAGAAAAAAACGGACAGGGCCGACAGATTTACCTGATGTAAAGAAGATCCTAAAAGTCTCTGATTAGTCGACTCTCTCCATTTAACACTTTCCTCTCTCTCCTTTTTTCCACTGACTCAATTCTAGTTTATTAGATTCTTGTTTAAAAGAATGCAAAAAGTTCAATAGAACTAAGAACACATAAAAAATAGCATAGAGGATCAAGGCCATTACCAAAAGTTCCTCCCAAGGATCCTATATCCTATTGGGTATCTGTTCCCCGCCTTTTCCCGCTAGGATCGGAAATCTTATATTTTCCATATCCATATACCGTTGAATCCTTGGGGTTCCAGAATCCGCCTATTTTACTAGTCTTCGGAAACGGAAAACCCTGAACCAAGAAGAGTTGGATATGTTATGTAGGGTATGTTTTTTTTTATTAATTTTATTTTGAGCTCTCAAGATATCGATATATACATATACAATCTCTACATAATGTCTCTCTCTCTATCTCTATATATTATATATATAATATGTACATTATGCAGTAGACCCATAATGGGAAATCCAAGTGGCTAATTTTTGAATTAAATAAAAAGCCCTTTTAACTCAGTGGTAGAGTAATGCCATGGTAAGGCATAAGTCATCGGTTCAAATCCGATAAAGGGCTTTTTAAATTAGTGGTAGAGTAATCTCGTGCTAAGACGTAAGTCGTTGGTTCGAATCTGATAGAGTACTTTTCTACTAAATTGATTCACTTTTTTTCTTTGTTTTTGAAACTTTCTCTATATTTTTAGAGAATTTTATGACTTAGTGCGGGATGGATGCATTTTTGGTATGAACACTAAATGAAGCACGGAGAATTAATCTATAACGATCAACTAAAAAAAATCCTAGATGAAAACATAACAGAAAAGTTGGAAAAACTCTTTGCTTTGGATCTATTTATACTTTTCGAGTATATTGACAATTCCAAAAAACTGCTCATACTATGATTATAGTATAATCACGAGCGGTTGTATATGGCCCTATCGTCTAGTGATGCCCCTATCGTCTAGTGGTTCAGGACATCTCTCTTTCAAGGAGGCAGCGGGGATTCGACTTCCCCTGGGGGTAGGGAGTATTATGAAAGGAGGTTAATCATAGATTAGCAAAAACCCTAGAATAAATTCTTCCTGGGTCGATGCCCGAGTGGTTAATGGGGACGGACTGTAAATTCGTTGACAATGTCTACGCTGGTTCAAATCCAGCTCGGCCCAAACCAAAAATCTAGGGCTTCGTGAGTATGAACTAAATCCTTTTGGTTTTTCTTCCATAAAATAAAATGTCTGATCTATAGAAATAAAAGATAAAGAAAAAAGGGAAATTTTTTTTTCTAATCCATATCTCTCTCATTCCTTTCTTACAAACAAAAGAGTTTTTCTTATTGAAGGCTGGATTATTATCCATTTTTAGTGATAAAAAATCACGACATACTAGTTATGTCACTCTCACTATACCCACGTATAATATAATATGTGGGTATGTAGTATATGATTCGTCTATTTCTTAGAGTACGAAAGACGAATCGAATCTTCTTATGGTTCTATTTAAGAATGGGTATGCCATACACCCCGCGGGGATTGTAGTTCAATTGGTCAGAGCACCGCCCTGTCAAGGCGGAAGCTGCGGGTTCGAGCCCCGTCAGTCCCGAACTAGGGTTCAATGAATGGAGAAATTGATATTTCCTTTTTCCATGAAAAAAAGGGGCAGGGAGCAAGATCAAATACCCACAGGGCACCCTTACTTCACTTTTTTATTTTGCATCTCTCATTAAAGAGGGAGGGAGGGCATATAGGAATTTTTTTTTCACTACTCCCAATCGATAAAGAAAGACACACATACGATATGTGGATTAGTAGAATTTAGGATATTATATTACTCTATCTTTCTTTATGATGATACCATCCTCATCTTAATTTCCTATTCCACTCTTATGGAATAGAGTACCGGTATTTTACCGGAATCCATACATAAATCGTATTCCCTTTTTATTTCAGACCTCTTTTCCCCATCTCACTTCTACTGCTTATTTGGATGTCTATGTGACCCATAGAAAGTGAAAGTTGGTCATATAATACATACATAATTGTATGTATAACTATAAGAAAAAGGAAGGGAAATTGTATAAGATTAAGAAAGTATAAGATTAAGAAAGCTCGTGGGTTAGAGATATAGAAAAGAAAAAGTAGAAAAGGATTAAAAAAGAGGGAATTCCTAATCCAATCAAAAAACCCATTTTGGTCTTAGTGTGGATAGAGGATCTTCCTATGTTATACTATATAACTCTCATCCGTGAAATATAACTCTCATCCATGAATTGATTTGATAGATCCGATATTCATAATATTGAATTGATTCAGTATTATCAGAATGCAAGCCCTACCCTTGAATTTACAAGATACCCCTTTTTCCTCTCCATGGGATTACATCCCGAGTTATTGTGAAAATAAAAAATAAAGAGGTTATGGAAGTCAATATTCTCGCATTTATTGCTACTGCACTGTTCATTCTAGTTCCTACTTCTTTTTTACTTATTATTTATGTAAAAACAGTCAGCCAAAATAATTAATTGGAATTCCAATTAATCATTGAAGAAATTAAAAAGGGATTAAATAAAAAAAATCCAAGTCTTAAATGAAAGGATCTGGTTGGAATCTTAAAGTGTGGTAGAAAGAACTACATATAGTTTTTTCTACGACACTTTAGATTCTTTCTATTATATTATCTTTGAATCTACATAGAATAGATTAGTAGATTGAAATAGTTAAGTAGTCTAATTCAATTTCTTTTTTCATTGCATCCACTTAATTTCAATCAGGTCAAAATAAAAAAATCTAAGACAATTCTTGACCAAAGAATCCATGGAAGGAAAGAAAAATAATATGAAGAATAGACTATAGTAAAAAGTAAAAGGAAATGGAAAATGTGTGATATGCCGTGAATAGTTCCGTGGAAGAAAGTCTAATTTTCTTATGTATAGAACTTTTTTTAACCATTCGTCATTTCTAGTAGAAATTCTGAATTGGTATAATGGCTCTTTCTTACATTACAACTTACAATACAAGAGTTTCTTACAGGAGTGAAACAAAACTAAAGAAAAAGATTAAAGAATAACGTTTGACAAAATGATTAATGCAAAATGATCCATTAAAGAAAAGAATTGATACAACAATTTGATTACTTAATCAATTAGTAGTATCCCTAGAGTCCACTCCTTCCCCATACTACTAGTGAAAGAGAAAATGTAAAGACTACCATTAAAGCAGCCCAAGCGAGACTTACTATATCCATCTAAATTATGTCTCCTATTTCTATGAAGGGATTATTCTACTATTGATCAATAATCATAGTGGAATCAAGGGTACAGAGTCAAAAAGGGATTCCGCCCTAAGGCCATGGATCAATCAGTTCAAGGAATTTACTCCTAACAAATTCTTATAGGAATTCTGGTAGAATTAGAGAGCATTAAAAATACGAGATACTATAGCCCTTTTTTCCTTAAAAAAGAAAGAGTACGGGAATGATGTCCTGAATAGAAGAAGCGGGAATAGGAAGATTTTTTATTCCTTTTGTTACTCTTTTTTTTTTTTTTAAGCAAAGGACGCCCGAATATACCATAAAATTATCGATAGATAAATATTTATTGGATACCTACCTTACCTAATGTTTATTTTTGACCTAAACCCTGCAGCCTTGCTTTGTATCATTCTATGAAAGAATGAAGAGATTTTATCCATAATACAACTCCTAAATTGATTTTTGATCGACCTATTTAATCTGATTCTCGTTAGAATTAAGTAGTCCTTACTTTAGTGTATGTAGGTAACATAAGATGTACGATAAAAAAATGTATAATAATTAGTAAGTCTTGATATTCTTTCGTGGAGTCCCTTCTTGAATCTTAGATTGAAAAAAAAAAAGAATGCCCCTTAGGGACCTTTCTTTGGATACCAAGATTTCTGACATCTTATCCTCGTATTTTAAAATTATCAAATCGAATCTCAATTAAGAACCAATTCAAATTCATATAATAAAAGAATAAGGAAACACTACCTCACCCCTATTGATAACCATTTTGGCCACTACCGTCAAAACAAACCCTAACCCTAGTTTGAGGATAGAACTATGGTATGGTTTCTCTAAACCCAGTATCGGCAGGCCCAGTTACTCTCTTGCCCGAACTTATGCGAAGTAAAAATTTATCGAATTCGATCAGCACTATAAAAAAAACCTAAGTATTTTATTGATCAGGCGGCACCCAGATTTGAACTGGGGATAAAGGATTTGCAGTCCCCTGCCTTACCGCTTGGCCATGCCGCCAAAAAATCCGATCAAAAATCTAGAAAACAGCAAGTATTCATCCACGTTTTCTTACGAAAAGCCCCTTTTATTTTGAATATAATTCTACTTACTTTTTTCCAATCTTTTTCAAAAAATCTATTCCTGCTTTTTTTGATCCAGTTTCTATTATTCTCCTCGATAGATTCTATCTTAAAACATACATTGTTAACACAATAAAACTTCCCATTTCTTTCTATTGAGATGAAAAAGAAGAAAAAGTGGATTTCTATTCACAGGCTGCAAAATTCAGAATAAATTGGAACCGTTAACTAGAATTCTCTTTTTTTTATTGCAGTAGTGAACTACTCTTAAATCGGTATTATCTCCCCCCCCTTCAATGGCATAATAAAATATTATGGCTTTATGCTTAATCCGTGTATAGGTAAACTTTAGGTCCGAACAGCATTATTATCCAAAGATCCCCTTTATGTACATATCTCTATGGGGAATCATGCTTTAATTTTTCAAAGTATTAAATTAAATATCTTGAATAAAAAAAGGAAATTTGCTCTGATATAGAGTATAACCTGACTATCTTGGCGTACCCAAGTGAAATTACGATAAAAGAAAAGCATGGATATGGGGAGAGGTGGATAACTAGATTGGCATGTACTTAAAAAAGGGACTTACTTTATTTTAGAATTCCACAATGAAATACTGAATTTTCTAGCAATTATACTACTCCGATCCGAAATAAAAAAGAACCCTCAAATTATTTTGAGAAATTAAAGTAAGCACGCTATTCTAAATCGAAGTAAAGTCAAACTTTCTAGTATATTATATTACGGCTTTATTACATTCATAGAAAGGAGATAAAATGAGAAATCTTTGCCATCCAATCTGATTAGAATATCATAACATAAAGTATAAGTGGCAGAATTTTTTTTGTAGGAATGTTTTATCAATTCATTTTCATTTCATTTGTACCCCTGGCAAACTCGAACTTTCGTCCAAATGGTCTCTATTCATATGTATGAAATACATATATGAAATACGTATGTGGAGTTCCCTAGAATTTCATGTGATTCAGTAAACAGAATATAGATTCCATGATTGCTAGATCGATCCATAGGGATTGATGAAGAGTGAGCTGATAATGGAATTTTTCTTTGATAAACAGGAAACTTAAGATTAAGATGCTCCGGAATGGAAACGAGGGAATGTCCACAATACCCGGATTTAGTCAGATCCAATTCGAGGGATTTTGTAGGTTCATTAATCAAGCCTTGGCAGAAGAACTTGACAAGTTTCCAACAATTAAAGATCCAGATCACGAAATTGCATTTCAATTATTTGCGAAAGGATATCAACTGCTAGAACCCTCGATAAAAGAAAGAGATGCTGTGTATGAATCACTCACCTATTCTTCCGAATTATATGTATCTGCGAGATTAATTTTTGGTTTCGATGTGCAAAAGCAAACCATTTCTATCGGAAACATTCCTATAATGAATTCCTTAGGAACCTTTATTATAAATGGAATATACCGAATTGTGATCAATCAAATATTGCTAAGTCCTGGTATTTACTACCGCTCGGAATTAGATCATAAGGGAATTTCTATCTACACTGGCACTATAATATCAGATTGGGGGGGGAGATCGGAATTAGCAATTGATAAAAAAGAAAGGATATGGGCTCGCGTGAGTAGAAAACAAAAGATATCTATTCTAGTTCTATCATCAGCTATGGGTTCGAATCTAAGAGAAATTCTGGATAATGTTTCCTACCCTGAAATTTTCTTGTCTTTCCCGAATGCTAAAGAGAAGAAGAGGATTGAGTCAAAAGAAAAAGCTATTTTGGAGTTTTATCAACAATTTGCTTGTGTAGGTGGGGACCTGGTATTTTCGGAGTCCTTATGCGAGGAATTACAAAAGAAATTTTTTCAACAAAAATGTGAATTAGGAAGGATTGGTCGACGAAATATGAATCGGAGACTTAATCTTGATATTCCTCAGAACAATACATTCTTGTTACCACGAGATGTATTGGCCGCTACGGATCATTTGATTGGAATGAAATTTGGAACGGGTATACTTGACGATGACGATATGAATCACTTGAAAAATAAACGTATTCGTTCGGTTGCGGATCTGTTACAAGATCAATTCGGATTGGCTCTTGGTCGTTTACAACATGCAGTTCAAAAAACTATTCGTAGAGTATTCATACGTCAATCGAAACCGACTCCCCAAACTTTGGTAACTCCAACTTCAACTTCAATTTTATTAATAACTACTTATGAGACCTTTTTTGGCACATACCCGTTATCTCAAGTTTTTGATCAAACGAATCCATTGACACAAACTGTTCATGGGCGAAAAGTGAGTTGTTTAGGTCCTGGAGGGTTGACGGGGAGAACCGCAAGTTTTCGGAGCCGAGATATTCATCCGAGTCACTATGGGCGTATTTGTCCAATTGACACGTCTGAAGGAATCAATGTTGGACTTACTGGATCCTTAACAATTCATGCGAGAATTGATCACTTGTGGGGATCCATAGAGAGTCCGTTTTATGAAATATCTGCTGAGAAAGCAAAAGAAAAAAAAGAGAGACAGGTGGTTTATCTATCACCAAATAGAGATGAATATTATATGATAGCAGCAGGAAATTCTTTGTCCTTGAATCAAGGTATTCAGGAAGAACAGGTTGTTCCGGCTAGATACCGTCAAGAATTCTTGACTATTGCATGGGAACAGATTCATGTTAGAAGTATTTTTCCTTTCCAATATTTTTCTATTGGGGGTTCTCTCATTCCTTTTATTGAGCACAATGATGCGAATCGGGCTTTAATGAGTTCTAATATGCAGCGCCAAGCAGTTCCGCTTTCTCGGTCCGAGAAATGCATTGTTGGAACTGGATTGGAACGCCAAACAGCTCTAGATTCGAGGGTTTCCATTATAGCCGAACGCGAGGGAAAGATCATTTCTACTGATAGTCATAAGATACTTTTATCAAGTAGTGGGAAGACTATAAGTATTCCTTTAGTTAACCACCGTCGCTCTAACAAAAATACTTGTATGCACCAAAAACCCCGGGTTCCACGGGGTAAATCCATTAAAAAAGGACAAATTTTAGCAGAAGGAGCTGCTACAATTGGGGGCGAACTTGCTTTAGGAAAAAACGTATTAGTAGCTTATATGCCATGGGAAGGTTACAATTTTGAAGACGCAGTACTAATTAGCGAACGTTTGGTATATGAAGATATTTATACCTCTTTTCACATCCGGAAATATGAAATTCAGACGGATACGACAAGCCAGGGCTCCGCTGAAAAAATCACTAAAGAAATACCACATCTAGAAGAACATTTACTCCGCAATTTGGACAGAAATGGAGTTGTTAGGTTGGGATCCTGGGTAGAAACTGGTGATATTTTAGTAGGTAAATTAACGCCTCAGATAGCGAGCGAATCATCTTATATCGCGGAAGCTGGATTATTACGGGCCATATTTGGCCTTGAGGTTTCCACTTCAAAAGAAACTTCTCTGAAATTACCTATAGGTGGAAGAGGGCGCGTTATCGATGTGAAATGGATCCAAAGGGACCCGCTCGACATAATGGTTCGTGTATATATTTTACAGAAACGTGAAATCAAAGTTGGGGATAAAGTAGCCGGAAGACATGGGAATAAAGGGATCATTTCCAAAATTTTGCCTAGGCAAGATATGCCCTATTTGCAAGATGGAACACCCGTTGATATGGTCTTCAATCCCTTAGGAGTACCCTCCCGAATGAATGTGGGACAAATATTTGAAAGCTCGCTCGGATTAGCGGGGGATCTGCTAAAGAAACATTATAGAATAGCACCCTTTGATGAGAGATATGAGCAAGAGGCTTCAAGAAAACTTGTGTTTTCAGAATTATATGAAGCCAGTAAAGAAACAAAAAATCCATGGGTATTTGAACCCGAGTACCCGGGAAAAAGCAGAATATTTGATGGAAGAACAGGCGACCCCTTTGAGCAACCTGTTCTAATAGGGAAGTCCTATATCTTAAAATTAATTCATCAAGTTGATGAGAAAATTCATGGGCGTTCTACTGGGCCCTACTCACTTGTTACACAACAACCGGTTAGAGGAAGAGCCAAGCAAGGGGGACAACGAGTAGGAGAAATGGAAGTTTGGGCTTTAGAAGGATTTGGTGTTGCTCATATTTTACAAGAGATACTTACTTATAAATCTGACCATCTTATAGCTCGCCAAGAAATACTTAATGCTACGATCTGGGGAAAAAGAATACCTAATCATGAGGATCCTCCAGAATCTTTTCGAGTGCTCGTTCGAGAACTACGATCTTTGGCTCTAGAACTGAATCATTTCCTTGTATCTGAAAAGAACTTCCAGGTTAATAGGGAGGAAGTTTGATCGGAATAAATATAAATTCTTTTCTTATTTCTATTTTATGATTGACCAATATAAACATCAACAACTTCAAATTGGACTCGTTTCCCCTCAACAAATAAAGGCTTGGGCTAACAAAAACCTACCTAATGGAGAAGTCGTTGGCGAAGTCACAAGGCCCTCTACTTTTCATTATAAAACCGATAAACCAGAAAAAGATGGATTGTTTTGCGAAAGAATCTTTGGACCCATAAAAAGCGGGATTTGCGCTTGTGGCAATTCTCGAGCGAGCGGAGCTGAAAACGAAGACGAAAGATTTTGCCAAAAATGCGGGGTCGAATTTGTGGATTCTCGGATACGAAGATATCAAATGGGATACATCAAACTCGCATGTCCCGTGACTCATGTGTGGTATTTGAAAGGTCTTCCTAGTTATATCGCGAATCTTTTAGATA
>NW_028259811.1:0-30814 GCF_056163025.1 Triticum urartu | reverse complement strand
AATCAAATAACAATTTTTTCCAGCAATAATATAATATCTTATATTATCTTATTTTGATTTAATAGAAATTAGAAATTCTCTATAGCAAATTACTGTGGTATGTAAAATACACATAGAGGAAAAAAGAAAAAAGGATCCTAATCCTAGGGTTAATCAATTTTAGCTAGTTGATGGGAAAATACAAATTAATGGTAATGGTCTTAGGGCGATTTAGTTCGGGGAAAGGGGAAGGGGAAGAAAATTCTATGAACCTTTCCTTTTTTCGTTAAGTTCAAGTCTGACGAGAGTAATATTCTACAACTAACAACTCATTTATTTTGAGACCGACCCACTTCCTATCTAGGATTTTATTTACTAGTCCTTTATATTCCAACGTGTCAATCGCCAAATGCTTTGGCAATTTCCCCGGGTCCGATGAAGCAATATAATTTTGAACCAGACCTTTTGATCTTTGGTTATCTTTCGTAGTAATAATATCTCGGGGTTTGCAACGAAAACTTGGTATATTGACTATACGACCATTAACTAAAATATGTCTATGGTTGACTAATTGGCGGGCCCCAGGAATGGTTGAAGCCATACCCAATCGAAAAAGGATATTATCCAAACGCATTTCAAGTAATTGTAGTAAAACCTGGCCTGTTGACCTTTTTGCTTTTCCAGCGATATGTACATATCTAAGTAATTGTCGTTCTGTCAGACCATAATGAAAACGCAATTTCTGTTTTTCTTGAAGACGAATACGATATTGCTCCTTTTTCCCAGAATTGAATTTTTTTTTAAGATTACTTCCGGATTTAGGTGTTTTTCTAGTGAGTCCTGGTAAAGCTCCCAGACGGCGTATTTTTTTTAAACGAGGTCCTCGATAACGGGACATGAAGACTCCTTTTTTTATTTTATTGAAATTTCATTTTACACAATTAATTTCATTGTATTTACATTACAGAATACATCGAAATTAAAACTGAATTAAACTACAGGATAAACAGAGTAAAATCAACTAAAGTACCCCAAAAAATGGAATTTCATCAAAATCTTTTTTTTTTGTATATATATTATTTATTTTATTGTTTTGTATCTAGCAAAATTGTAAGGTAAAAAACATAAAAGATCCTGGATTCTCCATTTAATTCGGAAAAAAAGAGATTCTTGTTCGTAGAACATCGATAGAGAAAAAAAAGCCGACTATCGGATTTGAACCGATGACCCTCGCATTACAAATGCGATGCTCTAACCTCTGAGCTAAGTGGGCTTACATAACGGAAATAGTGTAACAAATAGAAATAGGTATAGTATAGGAAATCCGTAAAATCTCAGATATTAGTTATTAATCTTAGCTATTAACTAGTTCTAAATTTGAAGTTATACTTATAAAAATAAAAAAATACTAAAACTTCTTAAAGATAAAGTTAGCTTGATATGCTTAACTATAGGATATTAAAAAATAAAATTATAGAATTTATTGGTATTTTCATTCGATCATTATAGACTTTATTATTTGTTAATAATTTGAGGATTAATATTTCACTAAGGGGAACATAGAGTCAGAGTAAATAAAATTGCTAATTCTGATTAGAAAAAAAGAATAAATATCAAGCGTTATAGTATAATTTTGAATACTATAAAAAAGTAAGACGGGAGGTGGGGGAGATAAAAACTTTTGGATATATTGATTCGGATTGAATTGCAAATACATCAAGGATAGAATCAATTCAATTCTGAATTGCAATAAGCAAGCGAGGTCTCTCAAATAGAGTCGAACTGAACTGCTAGACTACGTTGAGTGATGAACTCAATGATTCAAAAAAAAAACTAAGAGATGGATGAAATTACACAAGGAATCCTGGTCTCAAAGAAGAGGGAAATGGGGATATGGCGAAATCGGTAGACGCTACGGACTTGATTGTATTGAGCCTTGGTATGGAAACCTGCTAAGTGGTAACTTCCAAATTCAGAGAAACCCTGGAATTAAAAAAGGGCAATCCTGAGCCAAATCCGTGTTTTGAGAAAACAAGGGGTTCTCGAACTAGAATACAAAGGAAAAGGATAGGTGCAGAGACTCAATGGAAGCTGTTCTAACGAATCGAGTTAATTACGTTGTGTTGTTAGTGGAATTCCTTCTAGTTCTAAATTAGAGAAAGAGGGGTTTTATACCTTATACATTTAATAAACACGTATAGATACTGACATAGCAAACGATTAATCACAGAACTCATATTATATTCTAATTATAATATAGGTTCTTTATCTTTTTTAAAAATGAAATTAGAAATGATAATGATTATGAAATAAAAAACTCATATCATAATTTTTTTTTTTCATTATTGTGAATCCACTCCAATCGAATATTGAATAATCAAATTCTTCAATTAAAATTCAAAGTTTTCGAGATCTTTAAAAAAGTGGATTAATCGGACGAGGACAAAGAGAGAGTCCCATTCTACATGTCAATACTGACAACAATGAAATTTCTAGTAAAAGGAAAATCCGTCGACTTTATAAGTTGTGAGGGTTCAAGTCCCTCTATCCCCAAATCCTCTTTTATTCCCTAACTATACTATATTATTATTATTTATCCTCTTTTTTTTTTTCTTTTTATCAATGCACTTTTTTTTCTTTTTATCAATGCAATGGGTTTAAGATTCATTAGCTTTCTCATTCTACTCTTTCACAAAGGAATGCGAAGAGAACTCAATGGATCTTATCCTATTCATTGAATAGATTTCTTTTTTATTAGAGTATCGGCAAGAAATCTTGGTTATTCACTCTATTTTTAAGTTTTATTTAAGTAAACCATGCACAATGCATAGGACTACCCCCCCCATTTTCAAATTTAAAATTTGAAATACTTTAATTAATTTTTAGTCCTTTTAATTGACATAGATACAAATACTCTACTAGGATGATGCACAAGAAAAGGTCAGGATAGCTCAGTTGGTAGAGCAGAGGACTGAAAATCCTCGTGTCACCAGTTCAAATCTGGTTCCTGGCAGAGAAAAAAAAAAAAAAGATCCACCGAATAGGTATTGATCCAAATACCTCGAGATGGATTGTGATACATATTCATTAATAATATTTATTCATCTAAGTGGATAAATCTATAATATAAATATAGAGGCACTTCTTTTTCTTTTTAAAGAAGTTTTAAAATATATCTTTTCTTTATGATAAAGAAGGGGGTGAGATTCCCCTTTATTTTTTTGCGTTTCTTAATTTTGTATTCCGCTATTCCGACGAATATTTTTTTAGTCTTGCTTATCTTTATCTTATCTTATTTTCCTAGTTGTGCTAAGTAATGTGCGCGGTACAAAGTTCCTGGTAGAGAACTTCTTTGAGTCATCCTATTTTTCTGTTCATATGAAGGAAATTAATATGCGATTTTCAAAATAGGGGAATCCAAATGAAACCCTTTTTTTGCTCAGTCTATCTGGAATGCTTTTGTATAATTAGGAATTAATTATAAATAGGTATTCCGTTTCATCTAGGAAAAGAACCTAAAAATATTCCTTGACTTGAATAAAATCTGGAGTTGTGTTGTATAAGTGAGCATGAATTTCTTATCATTCAATGAGCATCTTGTATTTCATAAAAATTGGGGGTTATATAATCCTTACGTAAGGGCCAGCCTATCCAACTTTCAGGCATTAGGATACGTTTAAGGCGCGGATGATTATCATAAGAGATTCCCACCATATCATAAGATTCGCGTTCTTGAAAATCGGCACTTCTCCAAATCCAGAAGACAGACGGAATTCTAGGATTATCCTTTTGGGCAAAGACTTTTATGCAGACTTCTTCTGGATTATCTATACCATATTGTATTCTCGTAAGATGATACACGCTAGCTAAAGATCCACCGGGTGCTACATCATAAGCACATTGGGAGCGTAAATAATTGTAACCATATACATATAAAATGACAGCAATGGAATCCCAATCCCCTGCTTTTATTTGTAAAGTCTCTATTCCTCGGTGATCAAAGCCCAAAGATCTATGAACCACCTCATGTTTGACTAGCCAATTAGATAACCAACCCTGCTGCATTGTCTTCATCTCTCCCTCTTTGTATAAATATTTCACATTTCGGATGCAAGTTTGAAAGATTGCCCTGCTTTTTATTTTTCTACACAAAAGAGCCCCTCTCCTAATTCACTAATTTGTAGGAAGGTACTGAACTTTTGGATTTGAAAAAAGTTTCAGAAGATATATCTAATGTAGATGGTGATTGATAGAGCAATTCTTGCTCATAAGTTCCTGTATGAGTACTGCGCCTAACATAAAGCTTGTGACTGGTAGTAAAACATCTATTTTTATTTTGAGATAGAGTTTGATCCTCAACTATTTCTCGCGATATCTTCTTACGAAGTTTTGTTAGGGCATCTATAACTGCCTCCGGTTTAGGTGGGCAGCCCGGCAAGTAGACATCCACAGGAATTAACTTATCAACTCCCCGAACAGTACTATAGGAATCCGTACTGAACATTCCCCCTGTAATAGTACAGGCTCCCATAGCAATGACGTATTTTGGTTCAGGCATTTGCTCGTATAATCTCACTAAAGAGGGAGCCATTTTCATTGTTACCGTACCGGCTGTTAAAATTAGGTCTGCTTGCCTAGGACTTGATCTTGGTACCAATCCATAACGATCAAAGTCGAATCGTGAGCCTATTAATGAAGCAAATTCAATGAAACAACAACTGGTACCGTATAGAAGGGGCCATAAACTGGAGAGTCTTGACCAATTCGAAAGATCATTTGGTGTAGTTGAAATAACAGAATTGGAACTTGTTTGGTCAAGTAAGGGAAACTCAATCAAATTCATAACTGTCTCAATAGAATCTTTTCCTTCTTTTTTTTTGTCTAAATATTCAGTTAAGACCATTCCAAGGCTCCTTTTCGCCATGCATAAACTAAACCAACAACTAAGATAAGCACGAAAATCAAAGCTTCGATAAAAACGGATACACCCAATACGTCGAAACTCATTGCCCAAGGGTATAGAAAGACGGTTTCCACATCAAAAACAACAAAAACGAGCGCAAACATATAATAGCGTATTCGGAATTGTACCCAAGCCCCTCCCATGGGTTCTATACCCGATTCATAACTAGAAAGCTTCTCTGGTCCTTCACTAACCGGGGCTAAAAGTCCTGAAATCGAAAATGCCAAAATAGGAATAAGGCTTGCTATTATTAGAAATGTCCAAAAAATATCATATTCGTGAAGCAGAAACATAATGTACTCCCATTAATGTGGAATAGGCGGAACTTAAATTAGTCAATTCAATTCAGCATTGTCAATTTATCCAGAACTTCTCTCTTTTCCTCGGTGAAACAAGAATCTTTTTTGTTCAAACAAAAGCGCTTAGTTTAAGTTTAGCCTTTGTTTCCTCTGTGCTGCATCTTCTTTAAAGATTCATCCAATGGAATCCCAACTCCCTTTCTTTTGGATTTCCATTCTATTTAGATATGGTGTATGTAGATCTAATTCTTATATAAAGAAAACTTTCTCGTTTCACTTTGTCTCGCTTTCTCTAGAATCTCTAGAAAAAAGAATAGCTCTATCCTTTATTTAATATTTAATAATAAAATAATAAGAGACTATTAAATAAAAATGAGAATACTACTAAATTAGAACCTAATTAAGATAGTAGGACTAATCTATGCAGTATAATTAATGAGAAGTAATACTATAAAATAAAAATAAAGAACTCTATTTCAGAACTATGAGACAGAATATTCTGTTTTCTTATTTACTCTTTACTTTATTTTTTCTATTTAAAGTTGATCAATTTACATAATGTATCTATAAACAAAGTAATAAATATACTTAAAACAAAGTAGGAATTCGCAAAATGGATAAAATCATTGCAGTTATTATAGGGAAGTCTAGAGATATCCTATTTGAAGGAGGACGGGATTCAAATCAGGGAAAGGATCCTTTCTTCTATTGATTTGATAGAAATTCGTTTTTCTTTTCCTGTCTGTATGATTTTGATTTTCGATGAATGAGCCTTTGGTAATGCTTTTATCTCTATTCTATGTCGCAGGCGCCTATCCAGTCTATAAACAAATACTAATGAGAAAATGAAAACTATACTAAACTAAAGAAAACATAGGATAGAGATCCTAAAATCTAAAAAAGGGCATATTAGGGCTATACGGATTCGAACCGTAGACCTTCTCGGTAAAACAGATCAAACGGATTATTATCGAAATGATTTGAACTGTTTCAAAGACCCAACATGCATTTTTTTGCATTGGGCTCTTTCATAAACTGATTTAAAGATCAGTTAGTCCACCATAGTTTTTCTTTACGGAAAGATAATGAGATGGCTCCCTGTGCTCTGATTGATTTTTTGTATTATGATCTATCTAGGAGCAATACCAAAGTGTTTCAAAGGAGGATTACCTTGACTTAGGTCTGCCTCCGGTCTAAATTAAATCAACCTAAGTGAAATGGAGTCTCTATCGTTCCACTGCAAGAGTTAACTATGAGACTTCATACACCTTAAAGTTCATAGAACGAAAAGAAGTTTTTTGGAGGCCCTTATCCTCATTACGCCTAGCATTTAGTGGGCTGGATATTTACCTTATCAACTAGCAAATCCATAAGGGTTCTATTTGATTAGGCACCTGAATTGGCACCTGAATCGGACTGAACCGACTGTTTGTCAGGCTACTGTTCTCCTATTCTCTCGAATCTATGAAGTAAGACATTGATTTTGCAATAAGATCGATTATGTTCATTGCATAATAAGCTCCTTTGAAAAGCATTGGCGCACGTGTAAACGAGTTGCTCTACCGAACTGAGCTATAGCCCTTATCAGAGATATCTTAACATATAGATAATTTCTTGTCAAGATGAATATTTTCTAATGCCAGAGGATACCCCTTTGATCTGTATCTGTTTAGTATTTAGTTTAGTATTTAGTATATAACAGACCAATAACAGAGCGGTATTGCTTAGAAAAGGGATTCAATATATAATCGATCGAAGTAATGGGTCTTCCTTTGTGGTGATAAATTGCCTACTTAACTCAGTGGTTAGAGTATTGCTTTCATACGGCGGGAGTCATTGGTTCAAATCCAATAGTAGGTAAGTAGGTAGAAAAATTACTAGATAGCATTGGACTTACTTCGCTTCGCTATCTAATAACTTTTTCTACCCCTCTTCCCTTTTTCTTTGTATCAACTATAAACCACTGGATTGTCTTCAATTGGATGGGGGAATCCAATTGACAGCCTCGATTCGTATCCTAGCTCGTCTGAGAGCGAGCTTCGCTTCAACCAAATCTTTCGTACCCTCAGCTTTACTCAAGTTAGCTTCGGCTATTTCAAGTGCCTTTTGAGCTTCTTCCGGATCAATATCACTACCCAGTTCCGCATCATTTCCTAAAATGATGATCTCATTATTAACTATTCTCGCAAAACCGCTCCACAGAATCGCTGTTAACCATTGGTCGTTGAGGAGGCGTATTCTCAAAGGACCCATATCTACTGCTGTGTTAATGGGGGCGTGGTTTGGTAATACGCCAATTTGGCCACTATTAGTGGATAAAATGATTTCTTTCACTTCACAATCCCAAATAATTCGCTTAGGAGTCAGTACATAAAGATTTAATTTCATTTCTTCGATTTGTTCTCCTCTTCTAAGGTTATAGCTTTCGTGCTAGCTTCATCGATGTTACCCACCAAATAAAAAGCCTGTTCAGGTAGGCCGTCTAATTCTCCGGAAAGGATTAGTTGAAATCCCCTAATAGTTTCCGCAAGAGCAACATACTTTCCTGGAGAACCAGTAAAAACTTCTGCCACAAAGAACGGTTGTGATAAGAAACGCTCAATTTTTCTTGCTCTTGCTACAGTTAAACGATCCTCTTCCGATAATTCATCCAAGCCAAGAATTGCGATAATGTCCTGAAGTTCTTTGTAACGTTGTAAAGTTTCCTTAACTCTTTGCGCAGTTTCATAATGTTCGTTGCCAACGATCCGAGGCTGTAACATAGTCGAGGTTGAATCTAAAGGATCTACTGCTGGATAAATACCCTTGGAAGCTAATCCTCTGGAAAGTACGGTAGTAGCATCCAAATGTGCAAATGTTGTGGCAGGGGCAGGGTCGGTCAAATCGTCTGCAGGTACATAAACTGCTTGAATCGAAGTTATAGATCCCTTTTTAGTAGAAGCAATTCTTTCTTGCAAAGAACCCATTTCTGTACTAAGAGTAGGTTGATAACCCACTGCGGAGGGCATTCTCCCTAATAAAGCGGATACCTCTGATCCTGCTTGAACAAAACGAAAGATATTATCGATAAATAAAAGCACGTCTTGCTTATTAACATCTCGGAAATATTCCGCCATAGTTAGGGCAGTTAAACCAACTCTCATACGAGCTCCCGGTGGTTCATTCATTTGGCCATAGACTAGAGCTACCTTTGATTCCTCAATATTTTTTTCATTAATTACTCCGGATTCCTTCATTTCCATATAAAGATCATTTCCTTCACGAGTCCGTTCCCCTACTCCACCGAATACGGATACGCCCCCATGAGCTTTAGCAATGTTATTGATTAATTCCATGATCAGTACTGTTTTACCTACTCCAGCCCCCCCAAATAGTCCTATTTTTCCTCCACGTCGATAAGGAGCTAAAAGATCGACGACCTTAATACCTGTTTCAAAGATGGATAATTTCGTATCTAACTCGATAAAGGCAGGCGCAGATCTATGAATAGGGAACGTTGCACTACTATCTACAGGACCCAAATTGTCAACAGGCTCCCCAAGAACGTTGAAAATTCGTCCGAGAGTAGCTCCACCGACCGGAACACTGAGAGGAGCTCCCGTGTCAATCACTTCCATTCCTCTCATCAACCCGTCCGTAGCACTCATAGCTACAGCTCTAACTCGATTATTTCCTAATAATTGTTGTACCTCACAAGTCACATTAATTTGCTTATCGGCAGTGTCTCTACTCTGGACTACCAAAGCGTTATAAATATAAGGTAACTTGCCTGGGGGAAAAGTGACATCCAGCACGGGTCCAATAATTTGATCGATACGACCTGTACTTTTTTCTTCAATTGTGGAAACCCCGGGAGGAGAAGTAGTAGGATTGGTTCTCATAATTATCACATAATTAAAAAAAAGGAATTTGTCGAAATTTTTCTTTTTTTATTGTTGAATAATGCCAAATCAAATCAAAAAAAATCCAAAAGTAAAAAGGAAATGAATTAGTTAATTCAATAAGAGAGAAAAGGGGACCAGGACTTGATTTCGTTGCCCAAGCGAATCCCATTCAATCGTTTACTCATGGAATGAGTCCATTGGAAAGTTCAATCAATCTTTTTTTTCATATACATTTTGCCTTTTGTGGAGGATCTGTGCCTACTCTACTTTCCTATCTAGGACTTCGATATACAAAATATATACTACTGTGAAGCATAGATTGCTGTCAACAAAGAATTTTATTAGTATTTAGTTAGGTATTTGCATTCAAAATAAGAAAAGAGAACTATTAAGAACTTGTAAAATAAGGATTAGGAATTAATTTGGGTTGCGCTATATCTATCAAAGAGTATACAATAATTATGGATTTGGTAAATCAAATCCATGGTTTAATAACGAACCGTGTTAACTTACCATAACAACAACTCAATTCCTATCGAATTCCTATATTGGAATTCCTATAGGATAGAACATACACAGGGTGTACGCATTATATATGAATGAAACATATTCATTAACCTAAGCATGCCCTCAATTTTCTTTAATGAGTTGATATTATATTAATTGAATATCCTTTTTGTTTTACGAGATTTTTGCTAAAGTTTCATTTACGCCTAATTAACATCGAGTAGACCCTGTTATTGTGAGAATTCTTAATTCAAGAGTTATAGGGAGGGACTTATGTCACCACAAACAGAAACTAAAGCAGGTGTTGGATTTCAAGCTGGTGTTAAAGATTATAAATTGACTTACTACACCCCAGAGTATGAAACTAAGGATACTGATATCTTGGCAGCATTCCGAGTAAGTCCTCAGCCTGGGGTTCCGCCCGAAGAAGCAGGGGCTGCAGTAGCTGCCGAATCTTCTACTGGTACATGGACAACTGTTTGGACTGATGGACTTACCAGTCTTGATCGTTACAAAGGACGATGCTATCACATCGAGCCTGTTGCTGGGGAAGACAACCAATGGATCTGTTATGTAGCTTATCCATTAGACCTATTTGAAGAGGGTTCCGTTACTAACATGTTTACTTCCATTGTAGGTAACGTATTTGGTTTCAAAGCCCTACGTGCTCTACGTTTGGAGGATCTACGAATTCCCCCTACTTATTCAAAAACTTTCCAAGGCCCGCCTCATGGTATCCAAGTTGAAAGAGATAAGTTGAACAAGTACGGTCGTCCTTTATTGGGATGTACTATTAAACCAAAATTGGGATTATCCGCAAAAAATTATGGTAGAGCGTGTTATGAGTGTCTACGTGGTGGACTTGATTTTACCAAAGATGATGAAAACGTAAACTCACAACCATTTATGCGCTGGAGAGACCGTTTTGTCTTTTGTGCCGAAGCTATTTATAAATCACAGGCCGAAACCGGTGAAATCAAGGGGCATTACTTGAATGCGACTGCGGGTACATGTGAAGAAATGATTAAGAGAGCTGTATTTGCAAGAGAATTAGGGGTTCCTATTGTAATGCATGACTACTTAACTGGGGGATTCACCGCAAATACTACTTTGGCTCATTATTGCCGCGACAATGGCCTACTTCTTCACATTCACCGTGCAATGCATGCAGTTATTGATAGACAGAAAAATCATGGTATGCATTTCCGTGTATTAGCTAAAGCATTGCGTATGTCTGGGGGAGATCATATCCACTCCGGTACAGTAGTAGGTAAGTTAGAAGGGGAACGCGAAATGACTTTAGGTTTTGTTGATTTATTGCGCGATGATTTTATTGAAAAAGATCGTGCTCGCGGTATCTTTTTCACTCAGGACTGGGTATCCATGCCAGGTGTTATACCGGTAGCTTCAGGTGGTATTCATGTTTGGCATATGCCAGCTCTGACCGAAATCTTTGGGGACGATTCTGTATTACAATTTGGTGGAGGAACTTTAGGACATCCTTGGGGAAATGCACCTGGTGCAGCAGCTAATCGAGTGGCTTTAGAAGCCTGTGTACAAGCTCGTAACGAAGGGCGCGATCTTGCTCGCGAAGGTAATGAAATTATCCGAGCAGCTTGCAAATGGAGTCCTGAACTAGCCGCAGCTTGTGAAGTATGGAAGGCGATCAAATTCGAGTTCGAGCCGGTAGATACTATTGATTAACTAGATAAAACTAAAGATAAAGAAGGTATAAATAAAAAAGAAACGAAATAAAAAGAGAAAAAAATCAGTTATGAAATGCAGTAATTCTTCTTTATTCTTCTAATTGATTGCAATTAAACTCGGCTCAATCTTTTTTAGAAAAAAAAGATTGAGCCGAATAAAAATAGATCATGATATGATCATGAGACTTGACAAATTGAGATTCGTCTATTCTATATATCTAGAATATATATATTAAGGTATAATACAATAAAGAAATACAAATAAAATAATAAAATAATAAAATATAGTATTATCATATGATAATGATAATGGAATCAAATACGCAGTATTTACAGAAAAAAGTCTTCGTTTATTGGGAAAGAATCAATATACTTTTAATGTCGAATCGGGATTCACTAAGACAGAAATAAAGCATTGGGTCGAACTCTTCTTTGGTGTTAAGGTGGTAGCTGTGAATAGCCATCGACTACCTGGAAAAGGTAGAAGAATAGGACCTATTCTGGGCCATACAATGCATTACAGACGTATGATCATTACCCTTCAACCGGGTTATTCTATTCCACTTCTAGATAGAGAAAAAAACTAAAGGAGAATGAATGAAAAAAGACATAGTTTGGAAGTTAGACCTTTTTATAGGACTCTCTTTCAATTTCAAAAAAGAGGACGTTTGAAACTTTTAACAGGCGTAATCGTGAGTCAACAAGTGACTCGAACTGTGTGTAAAAAAAGAAGCATTTTTTTTTTTTCAAAATGCTAGAACTAGATAAGGAAGTTTTCTATAACCTTGAGAAAAAGGATAAAAAGGTAGTTTTTTTTTAGTTTATGACTCCGATCAAGAGCGAGAAATCCTTGATTTGGGATTGGACATAGAACCTGGACCCATCGTAGAGACGTTTAGTTCAAAAGAAAGGATCGTATCCTGATGGTAAGAATTATACTTTCGTGGAAATACAGCGCTATAGACTTCAATGCGGTAGAGTAGACGTTTTGTTTCTAATTTTTCTGGACCAAACCTCCGCTCCGACCCAACGATACAATGAATTTTTTCTGTTCATATTCATAAATAAAAAAGATTCGGAATCGCAATGCTACTATATGCGTCCAGAGGAGTATTTGGAATAATATTCTTCTATAATCCATTATTGCGGGGGGTCTTACTAACAGGGCTTCGCTGCACGGGACAGGTCTTCGTCGAAAAGCTAACTCCACCCGGCATTTTCATACCCTTTCTTTGGGTGGTATATCGCCTTTTAAAGTCTAAGAGGGTAGTAGGGGATCTATAGTAGGTAAGATAATTTGCCCTTTGATTTTGATTGAATATACTATTTTTCCGCCTTTACCACGCATTATTGTATGCGCTTCTAGAGAAGTATGTATGCAGGAAGTAAATTCTAACCGCTTTCTTTTGAATCCAATTTCAAATTAGATTAGAAAGATAGAAAGGCCATGAGGATGGGAAAATCAAAATAAAATCTTTTTAATTAGTTCTCCTTTTTTGGAATTTTCTTATTATCCTTTCATTTTTTTTACAGAATATTTTTCAAACTAAAAATAAAAAATACAATACAATAGTCAATATTCCTTATAATAGATATACTTAATTATATCATAAGAATCTTAAGATATTTTTCGACTAGATAGAAATAGTAAATTTGAATTGAGACACCTATTCCATGACGGATTTAAACTTACCTTCTATTTTCGTGCCTTTAGTAGGCTTAGTATTTCCGGCAATTGCAATGACTTCTTTATTTCTTTATGTGCAAAAAAATAAGATTGTCTAGTATTTTTTAGTGTAAGTAATATAATATGGTAGGGTATGTGGCTTTTTCTACACACACTTTCTACACACAAATGAAAAACGGTTATGGATGCGGATATAGGCTACGAGCATAAATGCATGAATATGCAGAGCCAGGTATAGCGAGTTTTATTTTATTTATTTTAATTGAATCAACGAATATTTTTTGAATAGAAAGTCAATGTATCTAACCTATTATTTCACAGGAGTACTAGTTGCTGAAGGCGATTTCAGAATCAAAAAAAGTAAAGTCAAAATTATTTAGCTTATTCTCTCAATTTCAATCGACCGCTGCTGGATTTAGTATATCTAATATGAATTGGCGATCAGAACACATATGGGTAGAACTTCTAAAAGGTTCTCGAAAAAGGGGTAATTTTTTCTGGGCCTGTATTCTTTTTCTAGGTTCACTAGGATTCTTATCGGTTGGGATTTCCAGTTATCTTGGTAAGAATATTATATCTATACTTCCATCTCAAGAAATTCTTTTTTTTCCGCAGGGGGTCGTGATGTCTTTCTACGGAATCGCAGGCCTATTCATTAGCTCCTACTTGTGGTGTACTATTTTGTGGAATGTAGGTAGTGGTTATGACCGATTCGATAGAAAAGAGGGAATAGTGTGCATTTTTCGTTGGGGATTCCCTGGAATAAAACGTCGCGTCTTCCTTCGATTCCTTATGCGGGATATCCAATCAATTAGAATTCAGGTTAAAGAGGGTCTTTATCCTCGTCGTATTCTTTATATGGAAATCCGGGGCCAGGGGATCATTCCCTTGACTCGTACTGATGATAAATTTTTTACTCCACGAGAAATTGAACAAAAAGCTGCCGAATTGGCCTATTTCTTGCGCGTACCAATTGAAGTATTTTGAGGTATCTTTTTTGAACTGAGTTGAATGAAGAAAAGAAGAATTGGAAGAAGAAAAGTTTTCTCAACACAGGGAGGAAGTCCCTTCTAAATTGGATTTGTTATTGTAAGGGGATTTTTAAGTATTTATCTAAAGGAAGGAACAAACGAGGATAAGAGAAATTTGCTTTTAATTTTTTTTTATCCAAGTTAGATATATCGCATACTATTCTTCCTTTTTCATCCGAAAGGGCTTTTTTTTTATTCTATTTCACTATTTCATTCCATCTAGATCTAAGAAAGAACCCAATGCACTGAAATTCCACTAATAACTAATATACAAAAAAGAAGAATAGATACAGGGTATCAAACCTATAGAGTTTTTGCTTCAAAGAAATAGAAATATCATGAAATAGAAATATCATCATATAGAGTCAGGGAATGGAATAGAGTCAGCGAATGAAGCATATTCATTAACAACTCCATTTACAGATCAAAAATGAAAAAAAAGAAAGCATTGCCTTCTTTACTATATCTTGTATTTATCGTACTTTTGCCTTGGGGGGTCTCTTCCTCATTTAACAAATGTCTGGAACTTTGGATTAAGAATTGGTGGAATACCAGGCAATCCGAAACTCTCTTAACTGATATTCAAGAGAAAAGGATTCTAGAAAGATTCATAGAATTAGAAGAACTTTCTCTCTTGGACGAGATGATAAAAGGGAAACTAAAGACACATGTACAAAAACCTCCTACAGGAATACACAAGGAAATAATACAATGGGTCAAAATAAATAATGAGGATCATCTCCATACCATTTTGCATTTCTCGACAAATATAATCTGTTTGGCTATTCTAAGTGGTTCTTTTTTTCTGGGTAAAGAGGAACTTGTCATTTTGAATTCTTGGGTTCAGGAATTCTTCTATAATTTAAATGACTCAATAAAAGCTTTTTTTATTCTTTTAGTTACTGATTTTTTTGTTGGATTTCACTCCACCCGTGGTTGGGAACTAGTAATTCGTTGGGTCTACAACGATTTTGGATGGGCTCCTAACGAGCTTATTTTCACTATTTTTGTTTGTAGTTTTCCAGTAATTCTAGATACATGTTTGAAATTTTGGGTCTTTTTTTGTTTAAATCGTCTATCTCTCCTTCGCTTGTAGTCATTTATCATTCAATTAGTGAAGCATAAATTCATTTGATCTCCCGATATTAATATTAATCAAATTAGCAAGCATCTTTTTTTAGAAAGAAAGCCCTTTTCCATTTTAGCAAAATTCTTTCTATTTATACCTACTTTAAGGTATTCATCATTGCAGTACAACTGTTGCAGTAGAATGACAACAGATTCGTGTATAGGGAACTAGATTAGCTTAGCTACCTATCTAATTTATTGTAGAAATTCTGGGATCTGCGATTGGACATGGAAAATAGAAATACTTTTTCTTGGGTAAAGGAACAGATAACTCGATCGATTTCTGTATCGATCATGATATACGTAATAACTCGGACATCTATTTCAAATGCATATCCCATTTTTGCGCAGCAGGGTTATGAAAACCCACGAGAAGCAACTGGACGAATTGTATGTGCCAATTGCCATTTAGCTAGCAAGCCCGTCGATATTGAAGT
Organism: Triticum urartu; assembly: GCF_056163025.1. NCBI lineage: Eukaryota > Viridiplantae > Streptophyta > Magnoliopsida > Poales > Poaceae > Triticum > Triticum urartu. Next base: position 15,193 of record NW_028259811.1, on the reverse strand, counting down.
TCCCCAAGCTGTGCTTCCCGATACTGTATTTGAAGCAGTTCTTCGAATTCCTTATGATATGCAATTGAAACAAGTTCTTGCTAATGGAAAAAAGGGAGGGTTGAATGTAGGTGCTGTTCTTATTTTGCCCGAGGGATTCGAATTAGCGCCGCCCGATCGTATTTCCCCTGAGTTAAAAGAAAAGATAGGAAATCTTGCTTTTCAGAGTTATCGTCCCGATAAAAAAAACATTCTTGTGATAGGCCCTGTTCCCGGTAAGAAATATAGTGAAATTGTCTTTCCCATTCTTTCCCCTGATCCTGCTACGAAGAAAGATGCTCATTTCTTAAAATATCCCATATATGTAGGGGGAAACCGAGGAAGAGGACAGATCTATCCTGATGGTAGCAAGAGTAACAATACAGTCTATAATGCTACGTCAACAGGTATAGTAAGAAAAATACTACGTAAAGAAAAGGGGGGGTATGAAATATCCATAGTTGATGCATCAGATGGACGCCAAGTGATTGATATTATACCTCCCGGACCAGAACTTCTTGTTTCAGAGGGGGAATCCATCAAGCTTGATCAACCATTAACAAGCAATCCTAATGTGGGAGGTTTTGGTCAGGGGGACGCAGAAATCGTGCTTCAGGATCCATTACGTGTCCAAGGCCTTTTGTTCTTCTTCGCATCCGTTATTTTGGCACAAGTTTTTTTGGTTCTCAAAAAGAAACAGTTTGAAAAGGTTCAATTGTACGAAATGAATTTCTAGGTCCCGGGATTTCTTACCATCAAGTTGGTAAAAAGCCTCGATTTATTGGCAATTGCTAGAATTATCTATGATCTATTTTGGAAATCCTTTTTTTGTTTAGACTGCTTTTTGTTTATGAGATGTCTGGAATTCCTTATTTATATCCCATGCAAAAGAAGAGAATCCAAGGCAAAGGCGAGAACAATCAAATTAAAATTTCTTCTTTTTCGGAGGGATTGCAGGTCTTCTTAATCGTCTATTCGGCACAAGAAAAAGCCTTTTTCTTGTGCCGATTCTTCTTGTATCAAAATAAGAATCCTTTTTCTTCCTAATTCGTCAAAGATTACTATTTCTTCTTTATTCGGGTCTGTCTCTTGGACCTCTTTTTCTTTTGCTTAGGTTTAGCCGAGGTAGTGGACAAACAGAGGGGAAGAAAATATGGCGGGGGAAAAATTTCTTGTGATTGTGAGCAAATTGCTTGGCTTGTTTAATTAAGTTCAACTTCAAATTTACAGAAATTTTGCAAAAAAAAAGTAAACTCTTCCATTGAAGGTTTTTTTATTTTTAGGCTAGTTGAATAGTTTTGATTAAGGTTTTATTAGTTTATTACTCGAAACTAAATCAAGGATTTTCAGGATACTTCCTTCGTGGAATAAGATATTGGATCCTCGAGTGATCTCTTTTTCTTGTTGCTTCATAAGAGTGAATCGAATAGATTCAATTCGCGTTATAAGAGTAAAATAAAAATTCCGCGGGTCCTTTCCGCTCTAATCAGATAAAGGGGGGTAAGGACCCGCTAAGCTCCTACTTTTTCATGTTTACAATCTGGTCCCTCCGATTACTATAGAGATGAACCCAATCCAGAATATGAACCATAAAAGAAAACACCTACTAAACCAATCACAGCAATACCAGCTACAGTACCTATCAGCCAAAGAGGAATTCTTCCAGTAGTATCGGCCATTTCCCCTACTTTCCTCCACATTTTATCAATTGGTCATGCTAGAGACAAAAACAGTCATGGGTAGTTATAAGGATGGTATCCTTCCAAATGGGATAAGAGAATTCTTATTAGTCTCTTTCTTTCTCTCAATTGAAGAAGTAATTGGAAAATAAAACAGCAAGTACAAAAATGAGTAATAAACCCCAGTATAGACTGGTACGATTCAATTCAACATTTTGTTCATTCGGGTTTGATTGTGTCATAGTTCTATAGTTGGAATTTGTTTTATCGTTGGATGAACTGCATTGCTGATATTGATCCCAAGAAAAAAACAGTAGGTACAGCTAGTCCGTGAATAGCCAGCCATCGCACTGTAAAAATAGGATAGGTTCGATCTATGGTCATTGAGGGCCTCCTAAAAGGATCTACTAAATTCATCGAGTTGTTCTAAAGAATCAAAACGGTCGGTTATTAACGGAATTCCTTGTCGGCTTTCCGTGAAATACTCGTTTGGCCTAGGACTTCCAAACACGTCATAAGCTAAACCCGTACTGACAAATAACCAACCCGCAATGAATAGGGAAGGTATAGTAATGCTATGAATAACCCAGTATCGAATACTGGTAATAATATCAGCAAAAGAACGTTCTCCCGTGCTTCCAGACATGCTGAACTCCCAAAATTTTTGTACATTCAAAAAAGGAATTGATTCCGTAAAAGATGGGATCGACCAGTAAATAGAAAATTACTGATATTTCATCCTTGTGAGATTGTCAATTTTGTACCAAAGGTGTATTTTGAGTATACCGAATTAGTATAGCTATCCTTCCTATGGCACAGCAATCTGGTTTTGCCTGGTTCCGAAACATAATTACTTTTTTATTTTTTTTTTGTCTATAGGTAAGCTATATGTTATTCAAGGCATCAATAGAAAACCCCATTTTTGTAGGTTCTACTTACTTTTCATTGGCTTCGGAATAATAGAGTAATTCGGAATAGCAGCCAAAATCTTGGGAAAATCTAAGTTAATGATCAATAGGTTTGGATAAATAATTTAGGAAGGATATTCTCATACTGACACAATACAAGGACAAGTATATGTGAAATCTATCCTTTCATAATTCGTAATTCATCCTTGTATTGTTTGTTGGATTAGGTCTAACTTTCTTGACCAAACTGCGAGCGCGGAACTTTACGAGATGAAATAGGGAAAGACAGAAGATAGAATAGAACTTAAAAGGATAATTGAAGTGACTCGTCTTCGAATCTACTTTGGTTGGAGTTCGAAAAAGGAATAAAAATAAAGTAAATTCAAGGAAGAGCTTTCTTTTTTTTTTTTTTTTAACAGCCCCTTGGCAGGTCGTGGAATGCTTTTGTTCTCCTCTTATTCCATATGGAATACAATCAGTTAAAATAAGAAGGAATAGGGGAATATTCGATCGTTCACTCCAAAAAGAGGGTCCTATTGAAAAAGAAATTATCCAAAATAGAAAGAAGTTTTTTTTTTCAAATTCAATTGTTTATTTATCTCTTATTCAAAAATTTCCCTGAAAATTGAATTTCTTTTTTTCATTCAATGGGGTTAGATGATCTAGTTCTTAATATTATTACTTTACTCAATTGACAAATTCCACAACAAATCTCTTGATTCGGAATTAGGGACTCATGTATCATCTGATGAATCCACTTTCTTTTACACTTCTGTATCTTACTCTATCTTGTTTTTTAGTATTATCTAAAATAACTGATGAATTATGAATTTTCCATAACTTAGGTAAATGCTTTACCAACATATGTAGTGTAGTAAAAAAAAATAAATGGAATTTAACTCTTTCATGCTTACTTTAACTAGTTATTTTGGTTTTCTACTGGCTGCTTTAACTATAACCCCAGCTCTATTTATTGGCTTGAACAAGATACGCCTTATTTGAATTGACTGAATAATTATAATTCAGAAAAGAAAAATCTTTCTTTGGGATTCCTGGCATTCTACGACTCTTTTCCAGACTAATTAGGAATTCTTTTCTTGGTCATTGAGATTCGTGGATAATTTAGAGTACTATTTAGGGATAGATCGTACCTCTTTTTTTATCCCCTCGAACAAATCGAAATGATTGAAGTTTTTCTATTTGGAATCGTCTTAGGCCTAATTCCTATTACTTTAGCGGGATTATTCGTGACTGCGTATTTGCAATACAGGCGTGGGGATCAGTTGGATCTTTGATTGAGTCATTTTTTTTTTTTGATTGACCTCCTCCAGACCAGAGAGGAGGTCAAATTGAAATTGGAGTTACAATTCAATTTTGTTAAGTTATTTTACTCTGCTTCGACATAAAATAGATGGAATCACGCTCTGTAGGATTTGAACCTACGACATCGGGTTTTGGAGACCCGCGTTCTACCGAACTGAACTAAGAGCGCTTTCATTCATTCAAAAAGAAAATCTTTTTCTATTCCTAATGTATCTCACGTACGTATAGTCTCCACAAATTCAAGTTATACCCACTTTACTTTAATTGATCTCGTCGCTACTGCCTATAAAGAAGAAAGAAGTAATAGGTAGGGATGACAGGATTTGAACCTGTGACATTTTGTACCCAAAACAAACGCGCTACCAAGCTGCGCTACATCCCTTTTCCAAATTAAATTGTTGTACAATGCCATTGTACACAATTCCTGTCTTCTTTTCCACATCATAATTTTCTTCTTCTTTCTTTCTCTATCTATATATAGAACCCTCGTGTCATTTCTTCTTTTTGGTCTCATATAATTAAGGAATTATATACATATAAAATCCAATATAATTTCGCCTATAAAAGAAGGATTACTTTTCCTTGGTAATATATAGGAAGAAGGGGTCATCTTTTTCTTTTTTAGGGATAGGAAAATTTCGTCGATATGGTTCATTTTATATATAGCATAACAATCTTGGGCAAGAGTTTATGATCATATATGTATTCCAACAAGGAAGGAGGATTTTCAATGCGGGATATAAAAACATATCTCTCTGTAGCACCCGTGCTAAGTACTCTATGGTTTGGTGCTTTAGCAGGTTTATTGATAGAAATTAATCGTTTATTCCCAGATGCTTTGTCATTCCCTTTTTTTTAATTCTAGTTATTGCTATGGGAGGGATAGATTTCTTCGTGATATGACAAAATTTGATCCTTTTCAATCTTTTTTTAGTATCGGAAGGAAAAAGAAAGAAAAGATGGATTGGGTTGAACCTCAGAGTCATTAAAAATTTGGTAAACCCCATTTTTGAAAATAGAAATTCAATTTAAAGGGGTACCCAAGCTAAATAAGGCCTCAGAAATCAGAGCATAGAAAAGGCGGGGCTGGCTAATTAAATGAAAGGATTTCGAACCAAAATCTTTGCTAATTCGACAAGGATTGTATTCTTTAATTATTTCTCTATTTTTTATTACTTAATTAAAGAATAAAAAAAAATTATTCTAATGAATTTTATTCTTCTTCTTCGGATTCAAAATAGAAGAATAAAAGAATAAGTAGAAGAATTAAGTTAAGTCAATCCAAAAAGAAAAGGAGGTTCATGGCCAAGGGAAAAGATGTTAGAATCAGAGTTATTTTGGAATGCATCAGTTGTGTTCGAAAAGGTGCCAATGAGGAATCGACGGGGATTTCTAGATATAGTACTCAAAAGAATCGCCACAATACACCCGGACAATTAGAATTCAAAAAATTTTGTCGTTATTGTCGCAAGCATACGACTCATCACGAAATAAAGAAATAGGAACATCGTGTGTTTGATCTTTCCAAACAACAGAAAGAGTAAGAACTTCATATTTAATATATAAAGAAAACATAGTATAGAATACAAAATACAAATCAACTCATCTGATTTCCGGTAGATATTATTTCATATGTATAGAGGGTATTCATATACTATAATATGAATCAAATAAGATATGGATCAAAGAAAAACTACTTCTTCTGGATCCTAAATTAATAAAATAAAGAAGTGAATTTTCAAATTTTCAAATTTTAAATAAGGAATAAATCATGTATACATCTAAACAACCTTTTCTTAAATCTAAGCAACCCTTTAGTAAATCCAAGCAAACTTTTAATAAATCCAAGCAACCCTTTCGTAAATCCAAGCAAACTTTTCGTAAATTCAAGCAACCTTTTCGTAAATCTAAACAACCTTTTCGTAGGCGTCCCCGGATTGGCCCGGGAGATCGAATTGATTATAGAAACATGAGTTTAATTAATAGATTTATTAGTGAACAAGGAAAAATATTATCGAGACGAATAAATAGATTAACCTTGAAACAACAACGATTAATTACTCTTGCTATAAAACAGGCTCGTATTTTATCTTTCTTACCGTTTCGTAACTATGAGAACGAAAAGCAATTTCAAGCCCAGTCAATTTCAATAATTACAGGTTCTAGACCCAGAAAAAATAGACATATTCCTCAATTAACGCAAAAGTACAATTCCAATCGAAACTTAAGAAACAACAACCAAAATTTAAGAAACAACAACCGGAACTTAAGTTCCGATTGTTGATGTTTTATTCGAATTCGAAAGGGCCAGACCTATATATATTATAAAGAAAGTAATCCAGCTCGTTGATTCCTACCACTTAATCTTAATTTATTGTATCTTCCCGGAGTTCCCTCTCCGGGAATTCATCTTTTATTATTCCAGTATATTACTTTATTTATACCTTTAATTGATGATCTTTATTTTATTGGAAATCGTGTAAAGATTATTTGGATTTGATACAGCTACTTGTGCAAGCATTTTACGATTAAGAATCAATTTCTTCTTGTACAGGTTGTGTATTAATTTACTATAACTATCGAATACTTTATATACCCGCGTTGCTGCGTTTATCCGAGTGATCCACAAACGACGAAAATCCCTCTTTTGCCTACCTCTATCTCGATGAGAGGAAACAAAAGCTCTTTTTACCTGTTGGGTAATCATTCGATTAAGTCTTAAATGAGCCCCTCTAAAGTTTGAGGCAAATGAACGCATTTTTGTTCGTCGTCTCCGGGCTATATATCCTCGCGGAACTCTGGTCATTGAATCAAATTAACCTTAATGAATAACTAATGATTTCTCTTCTTTTAGCCACCCTTTTTCTCATTAATAACAAAACTAATTATTCCGATATATAAAATATTAATTCCAATGGCTTTTGCTATAGTAACCTTCCCAACCACGATTTTTTATTCCACTCCGTTCAGTTATTTCTATACGAAATAACAAATTCATTCTAATAATACTAAAAAAAATAGTGGGTTCCATCGTTTCTATGGTTCCCTTTTAAACGGTGAGGCCCTCTCTATACACCGGAGCCCTTTCTTTCATCAAAAGGTATTGCGAACTTGTATAGTCCACATTCTTTGGCTCTACCTATCCATTATAGAGTAAATAGCTCTTTTCACAATAAGAGTTATCCATACAGTGACGGTATTTAATTATGAAAGTTGGCTAAGTAGCTGACCCTGTTAGTCCGTTCTTTTAAGATAAAGGAGCATAAGCCTTTTTCTTTTTATTACTATTTCCTCCGCTTAATGGATAACCATTTGCTACCAATGGGAGAATTGCTTCTTATTTCCAATTTAGATAATTGGATTTGCACCAAAGGAAACCATAAATTCCATATACCATAGAAATCTAGGATAGAGAAGCTATATCCTATTCATTGGTACTAATCATGGATACTTCAATTTTTTTTATATTTGTTTGAAGTCATGATCTGAACGAGTCGCACATACACCCTAGCACATGTTCCTCGACGCTGAGGGCATCCTTTAAGCGCGGCCGTTTTTCGAGCATTTCGTATTGGCTGTCTTGCGTTTCTAATAAGTTGTTTAACCGTCGGCATGTTGTATGTATATAGAAAAAAATGGATTGGTTTAGATCCATCTTAACCTGATGATTGCTCATCATGAAGTCTTTCTATTTTCTATTAAATCGAGGAAAACACGAATTTAGCTGTGAAATAACTTTACAAGAAATCCGGACACTACCAATCCTTAAACATTTCTGGAAACCACACTGGATCAGTATCGCAGTGCTTGTCAATCATTTCATCCCCTACAATATCGACAAGTCCATAAGCTTTGGCTTCGTCTGCTGACATAAAAACATCCCTTTCCATGTCTTCGGATACAACCCAAAAAGGCTTGCCTGTTCTTACTGCATAAACCCTTGTGATCATTTCGCGAACTTTGTGTAACTCTTCTACTTCTAGTAAAAATTCTGGTGTCCTTGCCCGATAATAAGCACTAGCAGGTTGGTGAAGCATAATCCTCGCGTGAGGGAATGCTATACGCTTGGTGGGTTCTCCTCCAAGCAGAATGAAGGACGCCATGGAGGCGGCTATTCCGAGGCATATTGTATATATATCTGGTGTCACCGTTTGCATCGTATCAAAAATAGCCATTCCTGAGATTAGCCACCCGCCTGGGGAGTTTATAAACAAAAAAATATCACTAATTCCATCTTCTATACTCAGATATACCATGAGACCTGTAATATGATTCGTGATCTCGCAACGAATCTCTTGACCTAAAAAAAGTGTCCTTTCTCGATACATAACATTGTATAAGTCAACCCAAGTCGCTTCTTCATCTCCAGGAATCCGGTAAGGTACTTTTGGAACACCAATGGGCATATTAGATTAATATTATTAAATTTAAGTAAGAAAACCACACTTTAATATGGAAACGTAAGAATGGAACAGAAAGAAAGAATCCGCAGTTTATTGTCTTAATTTTTATTCTTATTCTATATGAATATTATAGATTCTATTAATACGTAGATTGAAAGGTTATACATATAAGGAATGTAAGACAGATTGAATAAAGAAAAGGGAATGGGTGATTTGAATGCTAAACAAAGAGGGGTAGCGATCTATTCTTCGTTTTTTCCAAATTGGCCAAGTTACCCATTGCATATTGGCACTTATCGAGTATAGAATAGATCTGCTTCTCTTTCTTCTTATGAACAGAATTGGCTTCTTATTTTTAATGGAATGAAATAAATATTCGCGCTTTCTGACACAGAATCCCCTAGAAGGGTTAGGTACATAGGATATGGATAGTCTTTTTCAATGCGATAAAATAAAGCGACATCGTGTCTATTTTTCTTTGCTAAAGGGGTATTTCCATGGGTTTGCCTTGGTATCGTGTTCATACTGTCGTATTGAATGATCCGGGTCGATTGCTTGCGGTGCATATAATGCACACAGCTCTAGTTTCTGGTTGGGCTGGCTCAATGGCTTTATACGAATTAGCAGTTTTTGATCCCTCTGATCCTGTTCTGGATCCAATGTGGAGACAAGGTATGTTCGTAATTCCCTTCATGACTCGTTTAGGAATAACGGATTCGTGGGGTGGTTGGAGTATTTCAGGAGGAACTGTAACAAATCCGGGTATTTGGAGTTATGAAGGTGTGGCAGGTACGCATATTGTGTTTTCTGGCTTGTGTTTCTTGGCAGCGATCTGGCATTGGGTATATTGGGACCTAGAAATATTCTCTGATGAGCGGACGGGAAAACCCTCTTTGGATTTGCCCAAGATCTTTGGAATTCATTTATTTCTTGCAGGGGTGGCTTGCTTTGGCTTTGGGGCATTTCATGTAACGGGTTTGTATGGTCCTGGGATATGGGTATCCGATCCTTATGGACTAACTGGAAAAGTACAAGCTGTAAATCCAGCGTGGGGTGCAGAAGGTTTTGATCCTTTTGTTCCGGGGGGAATAGCTTCTCATCATATTGCTGCGGGTACATTGGGTATATTAGCGGGCTTATTCCATCTTAGTGTCCGTCCGCCTCAACGTCTATATAAAGGATTACGTATGGGCAATATTGAAACTGTACTTTCCAGTAGTATCGCTGCTGTTTTTTTTGCAGCTTTCGTAGTTGCTGGAACTATGTGGTATGGGTCAGCAACGACCCCAATCGAATTATTTGGGCCTACTCGTTATCAGTGGGATCAGGGATACTTTCAGCAAGAAATATATCGAAGAGTTAGCAATGGTTTAGCCGAAAATCTTAGTTTATCAGAAGCTTGGTCTAAAATTCCCGAAAAATTAGCCTTTTATGATTATATTGGTAATAATCCGGCAAAAGGGGGATTATTCAGAGCAGGCTCAATGGACAATGGGGATGGAATAGCTGTTGGATGGTTAGGACATCCCGTCTTTAGAGATAAAGAAGGACGTGAGCTTTTTGTACGCCGTATGCCTACTTTTTTTGAAACATTTCCGGTTGTTTTGGTAGATGAGGAGGGAATTGTTAGAGCAGACGTTCCTTTTAGAAGAGCAGAATCCAAATATAGTGTTGAACAAGTAGGTGTAACGGTGGAGTTCTATGGTGGCGAACTTAATGGAGTAAGTTATTCTGATCCTGCTACTGTAAAAAAATATGCGAGGCGTTCTCAATTAGGGGAAATTTTTGAATTAGACCGGGCTACTTTGAAATCTGATGGTGTTTTTCGCAGCAGTCCAAGGGGTTGGTTCACTTTTGGTCATGCTACCTTTGCTTTGCTCTTCTTTTTCGGACACATTTGGCATGGCGCTAGAACATTGTTCCGAGATGTTTTTGCTGGTATTGATCCAGATTTGGATGCTCAAGTGGAATTTGGAACATTCCAAAAAGTGGGAGATCCAACTACAAGGAAACAGGCAGTTTGATACACATTGTTATAGTATCTTTCACCTCTCTTTTTTGATTTGACATGGGAAACATCTCCCATCCTTTCTTTGACTCTTTTTCTTTCTTTATATGGGAAATTATCCCAAATGACAAATGAATAGGTGTGGAAGTTATAATTGTAAATAAACCAGGATCGAATCTATGGAAGCATTGGTTTATACGTTCCTTTTAGTTTCGACTTTAGGGATAATTTTTTTCGCTATCTTCTTCCGAGAACCACCTAAGGTTCCACCAACTCCAACTAAAAGAATAAAATAATTTCATTTAAGTAAGAAGTCCCCCTATCTGGGAGACTTCTTACTTAAATTAGTCTCCGTGTTCTTCGAATGGATCTCTTAATTGTTGAGAGGGTTGCCCAAACGCGGTATATAAGGCATACCCAGTAAAGCTTACAAGTAAACCAGATATGGAGATGGCGACTAAAGTTGCTGTTTCCATTTTTATAGAATTTCAAGATTACAATGGATCTACGAAAAGATCGTGTATTTACAACTACAACGGAATAGTATACAAAGTCAACACCAATGATTAAATAGAATTTATGGCTACACAAACCGTTGAAGATAGTTCTAAACCTAGGCCAAAACGAACTGGTGCAGGTAGTTTACTGAAACCCTTGAATTCGGAATATGGGAAAGTCGCCCCGGGTTGGGGGACTACTCCTTTTATGGGGATCGCAATGGCTTTATTCGCTATATTCCTATCTATCATTTTAGAAATTTATAATTCTTCCGTTTTACTGGACGGAATTTTAACCAATTAGGTTTCTACTAACTAAAACTAGGAAGTCAGAGTTTTTCCATCCAAAAAAGCCTTTCTAGTTTAAGATCTACATTTCTAGATATTATGGTAGTTCGACCGCGGAATTTTTTTGTTTCGGTATCTCTGGAATATGAGTGTGTGACTTGTTAGAATTGATCCTATTGATAATACATAGAAAGGGCCTGTTATCTCTATCAAGATGATTCTAATTCGTCAGATATTATTTATTCTAGTATCTGGAACACGAAATAGATAGAGTGGATCAAAAAAAAATGGAACTATGATTCATACTCACTATTAAGACCTCGCAACCAGACTGAAAAATTCAAGTAGTTCTTAAATAAAAATAAAAAAGAAATTTTCTTCCTTCCAATTTTGTTTGCCCAAAAGACAACTTTTTTTCTCTCGATTTTGTCGAGTCATTACACTGATTCAATAAATGATTATCAAGCGGTTCTTATTCGAAGAACCCTTGCCTTTTGTTTAGCTTGAGACTAAATCATCGTGGCTCTAGTATGAATCTAAGGTTTTAATTGAACTGATTCATAGGATCTCAACAAGATAATTTCTATATTACGCATAAAAAAACAAATCCTTTATAGGGAAGAGAAAAGTCAAGAAGCCTCTAATGACCAACATAAGGGAAAGGAAGAAAGAAAGACGCGCCAACTTGAGATTTTTTGGCATTATCATCACAAAGAAGATATTCCGGATTTTTCTTATTTGATATCTTCAAGGCAAATCGACCCAATTCAGTGGCTGATGAAGTTTTGAACCTTTTTTCTAATATTCGTTGAAAATTTTTGTGTTTCTGCTTGAGCCGTACGAGATGAAATTTTCATATACGGCTCTTAGAGGGGGACTCGGGTTAGTTACCTATCTCAATAAAGTATATGATTGGTTTGAGGAACGTCTTGAGATTCAGGCAATTGCAGATGATATAACTAGTAAATATGTTCCTCCCCATGTCAACATATTTTATTGTTTAGGGGGAATTACACTTACTTGTTTTCTAGTACAAGTCGCTACCGGTTTTGCTATGACTTTTTACTACCGACCAACCGTTACAGAGGCTTTTTCCTCGGTTCAATACATAATGACCGAGGCCAACTTTGGTTGGTTAATCCGATCAGTTCATCGATGGTCAGCAAGTATGATGGTTTTAATGATGATCCTGCATGTATTTCGTGTGTATCTCACAGGGGGATTTAAAAAACCCCGCGAATTAACTTGGGTCACAGGTGTGGTTTTGGCTGTTTTGACTGCATCATTTGGTGTAACTGGTTATTCTTTGCCTTGGGATCAAATTGGCTATTGGGCAGTCAAAATTGTGACAGGTGTACCTGACGCCATTCCGGTAATAGGATCGCCTTTAGTGGAGTTATTACGCGGAAGTGCTAGTGTGGGCCAATCCACTTTGACTCGTTTTTATAGTTTACATACCTTTGTACTGCCTCTGCTTACTGCCGTATTTATGTTAATGCACTTTCCAATGATACGTAAGCAAGGTATTTCGGGTCCTTTATAGGGAAGGCATATCATAGAGAATTATAATTATCATATATCATATCGGGTAGGTTTTGGTATTTCATTGCTACAAGCATGGGTTATTGTAAAATAACACATGTCATTTGGATACTTCTCTTCAACTCCAAAGTATTTTTATACAATACAAATAGTTGAAGTTAATTTTACGAAAGAAAAAAGGCGGATTATGGGAGTGTGTGACTTGAATTATTGATTTGGCCATGCAGATAAAGAATTGGATCTGCCACATTAGAATTCACAACCAAAGGTGTCTCCGCATCCAATCAACATGTAAGTCCCCTACCTAGGAAGGATAGGCTGGTTCACTTGAGGAGAATATCTTCTATGATCATACCGCAACCATGTCATCCATGAACAGGCTCCGTAAGATCCCATAGAGTAGAAATGGAATAAGTCATGTGACATGATCCAGTTCTCTATTTATTACACTTACCTTTTTATTATAGTATGGAAATGCATTCATTTTCTTTGCATCGATTGTGATCCGCAATACTATCGGAGTAAAAGAAGGGATCTAAGGAAGAATGTAGGCTAAACTTTTTGATTTTTTATTAGTAACAAGTAAATATTTTGTTTGGAGGTAAGAAACTTGCGATATTGAGGGGATAAATACCAACTAATCAAGAGACATGAGACAATCCACAAAGCAATTGATCATGATCAAATTTGTAAGCCCACTTGGATATTGAGCATTTACCCATAAGAATAGGATTATTTTCAATGAGTAGTTGTAGGTGCAACTTCGGAAAAGAGAATCTGATAAAGCTTTTCTTGCCTAGAGTCATTGAGTCATTATAAACCTTAATTCTATTAAGGATCTTCCGCGGTCTTATTTCTTTCACTCTTGCTCGAGCCGGATGATGATAAATTCTCATGTCCGGTTCCTTTGGGGGATGGATCCTAAAGAGTTCACCTATCCCAATAACAAAGAAACCAGACTTAAATGATCCTGTATTAAGAGCTAAATTAGCTAAAGGGATGGGACATAATTATTACGGGGAACCCGCATGGCCCAACGATCTTTTATATATTTTTCCAGTAGTAATTCTAGGTACTATTGCATGTAATGTAGGTTTAGCGGTTCTCGAGCCATCAATGATTGGTGAACCGGCAGATCCGTTTGCAACTCCTCTGGAAATATTACCCGAGTGGTACTTCTTTCCCGTGTTTCAAATACTCCGTACGGTACCCAATAAGTTATTGGGCGTTCTTTTAATGGTTTCTGTGCCAACAGGCTTATTGACAGTACCTTTTCTAGAGAATGTCAATAAATTCCAAAATCCATTTCGCCGCCCAGTAGCTACGACCGTTTTTTTAATCGGTACTGTAGTAGCTCTTTGGTTAGGTATTGGAGCAACATTACCCATTGATAAATCATTAACTTTAGGTCTTTTTTAGATATTTTTTGATTCATTCAACCGTGAAGTACCATAGGTATCTAGGAAATAGTTACTTCCAAGTGAATCTTCCCTAGATACCTAAAATCCATTTTATTATGATCCATTTCGCGAAAATATAGATTGTACCAAAGATGCTAAATTGTTTTCTTTTTATTCTAACTCGAAAAAGAAGAAGAAAAAAAATTGCAATGGATTTAAAACGAGAGTTTATTCTTAAGTAAATCAATTGGGAGATGCTTCTCTAGAGTGTCCCATATATGTTTTCTATCTTCCATACGAAAACTGTCAATTCTCAGAAGATCTTCTTCAGTCTTACTCAAAAGGTCCAATAGTGTATGTATATTGGCCCTTTTTAGACAATTATACGTTCTAGAAGTCAATTCTAATTGATCAATAAAAATACAATTCAATGGAATTCCTTTTTTGTTTTTCTTTAGATTAGTTAATCTTTTTTGAAAAGTAAAAAGGGGTGGAGTAAACCTGTTTTTATTTTCTTCGAAACTAGCGCCCTCTTCCTCCGCGTGTAGAAAAGGAAGAAATAAATCAATCAAATTACGAGAAGCCTCATAAAGTGCTTCCTTAGGGGTTAAACTTCCATTAGTCCATATTTCTAGAAAAAGTATCTCGTGTTTTTCATTTCCATTCCCACAAGAAAAAATACTATAATTCACATTTCGAACAGGCATGGATACAGCATCTATAGGATAACTTCCATCTTGATAGTTCTTTCTGAGTTCTGTCTGATATCCACGATCTCTCTTGATCTGTAAATCAATACAGAAATCAATGGGCTCTGTCAAGTTAGCTATAGGTTGTGCCGTATCAACGATTTCTACGGAAGGCGGTAAGATGATATCTTGAGCAGTTATGTATCTAGGACCTTTGACGCAAATGGATGCGTCTCTAACTCCATAGAGATTACTTCTCAATACAATTTCTTTCAAATTTAGTAAAATTTCTTGTACGGATTCTTCAATACCTGCTATTGTAGAATACTCGTGCGGCACGCTCCCAAATTTTGCACGTGTGATACATGTTCCTTCTATTTCTCCAAGTAAAGCTCTTCGCAAGGCAATACCGACGGTGTCCGCTTGACCTTTTCTAAG
>NW_028259810.1:5000-20000 GCF_056163025.1 Triticum urartu | reverse complement strand
CCTTTGGTCTTATTGACATAAGAGATGTCATTTATAGTCTATCTCTTTCTATATATGGAAAGTCAAGAAATTCTCATCGAAACATCGAGAAATTGTG
This sequence comes from Triticum urartu, assembly GCF_056163025.1. NCBI lineage: Eukaryota > Viridiplantae > Streptophyta > Magnoliopsida > Poales > Poaceae > Triticum > Triticum urartu. The sequence continues at coordinate 19,903 of NW_028259810.1, read as the reverse complement.
CATATAGAAAACTCTAAAGAAAGAAAAAAAGGAGACCCATGCCATGATTTTCAAATCTTTTCTATTTAGTAGTCTAAGTTTCTCGATGAGGATAATTAATTCGGTCGTTGTGGTCGGACTCTATTATGGATTTCTGACTACATTCTCCATAGGTCCCTCTTAGATCTTCTTTCTCCAATCTTGGATTAGGGAAGAAGGAGATATTCGCGACTACTGGCGATTTCATTATGGGGCAGCTCATGATCTTCATATCGATCTATTATCCACCTCTGTATCTATTCTTTCTTAGCTAAACAGGTGGAAGATCTATCCAATTTGGTTATATTATATCATGGACTCGAAAAACGGATCTGAATTTGACTGAAATGCACGATCTTCACAGGTATCACTTTTCACGATACCTAAAAGGTGGAATAGCGATTTTCGAACCATTTCCTATAAGAGAATGGTTTCCATTACTTTGAGAAATGGATTCTTATATCAAACTATAGCTATTGCATTAAAGAAGAAAAGAAACTAATAGAAGTCGAAGACGCGGAATGATAGTGAATAGAGAGAAAGATTCTTCTGATTTTCTTGTTTCTATCTACTAGACGCCGTAGAGAATTGAGAATTTTCATGTCTTTCAATTCTCGTACTCGTAATTGGAAAGTTATGGAAGGAGACCCATCATTTTGCAATGAAAACAACATATAAAACTCTGGACAATTTCGAAATCAGGCCAAGCGTCTTAATACATATGCAAAAAAATTCATTATTGGCCCACCATTGATTAGAAGATTTAGCTTGTATGAATCGCTATTGGTTTGATACGAATAATGACAATCGTTTCAGTATGTTAAGGATACAGATGTATCCACAATTCATTTAGAGTTACTTAATAGTCTATTTCTTATACCATATCTCTATCCCGTGAAATTCTCGAGCCAAAAGATGGATGCATATGCTGTGTTTCATTTTGCTAAATGATATCAATTAAATGGTGTATCAATTCCATAAATTGCATATAGCAATAAATAAATCAGCAAAATTCTTTCTAATATTTTAGATAGAAGAAACATTTCTTCTATCTAAAATATTAGAAAGAATGTACCCTTCTATCCAAATCCAATTTGCATCGATAAAATAAATCCAAATTCCAGTAGTAGATGAATAATTGCAAATTTGTGTGTGTACGAGATTAGAATAACTTCAAAATAACTGACATAATTTTGTATTTTTCCTGATCAGAAAAATACATGAAAAAGAAAGGAGGTAGAAAAATTTTTGGATTTATGGTTAAAGAAGAAAAAGAAGAAAACAGGGGTTCTGTTGAATTTCAAGTATTCAGTTTCACCAATAAGATACGGAGACTTGCTTCACATTTGGAATTACACAAAAAAGATTTTTCATCGGAAAGAGGTCTACGAAGACTTTTGGGAAAACGTCGACGTTTGCTGGCTTATTTGGCAAAGAAAAATAGAGTACGTTATAAGAAATTAATCGGTCAGTTGAATATTCGGGAGCAGTAATTTAATCGTTCAAATTTTTTTCTTGTTTTATTATTTTTTTAGTAGTCTTATAGTAGTCTTAGATTTTTCATTTTGATGAGCCTCGCTTTGAGGAATTCATGGAATAATCCATTTTCATGGAATAATGAATTAAGGAAGAAAGGATATGAGTCTACCGCTTACAAGAAAAGATCTCATGATAGTCAATATGGGCCCTCAACACCCATCAATGCATGGTGTTCTTCGACTGATCGTTACTCTCGATGGTGAGGATGTTATTGATTGTGAACCCATATTAGGGTATTTACACAGAGGAATGGAAAAAATCGCGGAAAACCGAACTATTATACAATACTTACCTTATGTAACAAGGATATAGAGAGATTGTAGAAAGGGGATAGGATAGTTATTTTTGCAAGAGACTTGTTGTAAATTCCTTAACTTAAGAAAGAAAAAAGAATAAAAACACAGATACATAACATAAAAAAAAGAATAAATAAGACGAGATTCGACCTCCCCCTACATATTTAATTTCCTCTCCTATACAAAAACTAGCAAGACCCACTCCATTGGTAATTCCATCAATAACACCCTTATCAAAAAACTCCGTGAGTTCGGTTAACCCTCTTATACCGAGGGTAAAGACCCTAGTATAGAAAATATCTATATAACCACGATTATATGACCAACTGTATATATTTTTTTTTACTTGATCTAAAAATTCTTTTTTAGGATTTCCTTTGTAAAAAGAGTTTATTAAATCCAAATTCTGAAAAAAAGAATAAGCGGATCCATAGAAGATATATGCTATGAATAAACCAAAGATAGCTAGACTTACAGAAGAAATTGCATTAGTAATAAATTCATATGAATTTACAAAAGAATTAGAACTTTCCTGGGTAAAGTTTATTGAGGGAGTTAACCACTTTGATAATATGGTTAACTCTGCTATTCCATTACCAATTCCTCCATTATCAAAAGAGATTCCTATGAATCCAATGAACAAAGTGAAAAGTAGTAATATAAGAAGAGGAAATAACATAGTATTTCCCGTTTCATGCGGATAGGCAAAAGTTTTTTTAGCCCCAAAAGACGTAGTAAAGGATCCTATCCTATTTCTTGTATTACCTTGAATTTTTGGTATATTTTGTGAAAAAAAAGAAACTCCACTCTTCGTTGTTGATAAAACGAAATCCCTATTCACTCCTTTGGGTATCCTTTTTCCCCATAAGGATATTGAATACAAGGAACTCTCTTTAGTGCTACTGTAATTTTGAAAATGAACACGCAAATACCCATCAAATGTAAGTAAATATATCCGAAACATATAAAAGGCAGTTAATCCTGCAGTAAAGGAGGCTATTATTCCAAAAAAGGGCGAATACAACCAACTATTACTAAGGATTTCATCTTTGGACCAGAAGCAAGCAAGAGGTGGAATACCACAAAGAGAAAGTGTACCCCATAAAAAAGTAGTTCTTGTGATTGGAATGTATTTTCTTAAACCGCCCATAAGAACCATATTTTGACTTTTATCTGGTGAATATCCAACAAGAGGTTCCATTGAATGAATAACGGATCCGGATCCCAAGAACAATAAAGCTTTTGAATAAGCATGAGTGATCAAATGGAATAAAGCAGCTTGATAAGAACCTATACCTAGAGCTAACATCATATAACCCAATTGAGACATTGTAGAATAGGCTAAGCTTCTTTTAATATCTCTCTGAGCAAGAGCTAAAGTAGCTCCTAAGAATAGTGTTATTGTACCTACTAAAGAAATAAAACTCATTATCAAAGGTAAAGATATGAAAAGAGGAAGAAGTCGAGCTAGAAGAAAAATTCCCGCAGCAACCATAGTTGCTGCGTGTATAAGAGCCGAAATAGGAGTGGGCCCTTCCATAGCATCGGGTAACCATACGTGAAGAGGGAATTGTGCGGATTTCGCAACTGCACCAAGGAATAATAAAAAAGCACACAAAGTAGTAAGTAAAGAGTTAATTCCATTATTAGGAATCCAGTTATTAGCTATTTTGAACAAATCCCTAAACTCTAAACTACCTGTTATCCAAAAAAAACCTAAAATTCCTAATAATAGACCAAAATCCCCTACACGATTAGTTACAAAAGCTTTTTGACAAGCACTCGCTGCGATTGGTCGTGTAAACCAAAAGCCTATCAATAAATAAGAACACATTCCCACGAGTTCCCAAAAAAAATAAATTTGTATCAAATTGGAGCTAGTAACCAATCCCAACATGGAAGTATTGAAAAAACTTATATAAACAAAAAATCTCAAATATCCTTCATCGTGAGACATATAACCATCACTATAAATAAGAACCAGGATTCCTACAGTAGTAATTAGTATTAACATAATAGAAGTAAGTGGGTCAATCAAGTATCCAAATTCTAAAGAAAAATCATTATTGACGGTCCAAGACCATAGATATTGATAGATCGAACTTCCATTTATTTGTTGAATAGACAGTTGAACTGAGAATACCATAGCTATACTTAAGAGTAAAACACTAGGAAAAGCCCATATGCGACGAAGATTTTTTGTTGCTGTCGGAATAAGAATAAGGCCAAATCCCATTGACATAATAACTGGAAGTGGGAGAAGAGGGATTACCCATGCATATTGATATGTATGTTCCATAAGAAAAGAAATTGCAATTTTTACTTCAATTTTTACTTCAATTTTTCTATAAAATTGTTTCCGATTCACCAAACCAATTCTTATCTCTTTCTGAAAGAATAAATAAAAAGAATAAGAAAAAATACTGAAATTCTTAATTTTTCCAAAATTTATCTCATTGAAATAATTAAAAATTAAGAATGGGTTTAGTTGGTTAAATTAAAAAAGTTAATAAAATAACTAGGTAACGAAGTTATTTTATTAACTAAATAAAGATATTTATAAAAATAAAAAAAAAAAAGTGGAATCATTTTACTTTCTATTCATAATTCATTTTTATATTTCTTTAAAACAAAGATGAAACAGCTCTCTTGTTCCATAATTAACTGATTGAGTGAATTCCAATGAAAACCTATGTTTATAAGAAATTATCGAATAGTCCTTACTTCATATAGAACTAAAATTCTAATGACTATAAATTACCTAAGTTTTAGAATGTCTTGTTTAAGAGACTCAGTATTTTTTGTTTTGATTGGAATTCCTTTCCTTTATGGAATACCATTCTGAACTTAATTAACTATTTTCATTTTCCCTTCTTTTTATCCCCCCGTCTTATCTTATATGGGGGATAGGCTTCCATACCATATATCTATATATGGAGTATACTTGATATATAAATAGATATAAATAGATTTAAATGAGAAACCCTTCTATATATTTATATTATTAAAAAAAAAAGTATAAAATATATAAAGAAAAAATGTTAAAAAATTCTTGTTGTCTTATCCGCATTAGACAAAATGAAGTAAAAAATAATTCAAAATTTAAGTATCTTTCAGTATCTAAGTATAAATACTAATAAAAAGAAGAAAGAAGGATTGATTTGCAGCAATAGATGTCTTTCACATACAACTAGAAAAAAGTAATTTCCTTTTTGAATGGCAGTTCCAAAAAAACGTACTTCAATGTCAAAAAAGCGTATTCGTAAAAATATTTGGAAGAAAAAGACTTATTTTTCCATAGTACAATCTTATTCTTTAGTAAAATCAAGATCATTTTCGAGCGGTAATGAGCATCCAAAACCAAAGGGTTTTTCTGGGCAACAAACAAATAATAAGATTTTGGAATAATATGAATTGACTTATCAAAAAAGAATTCCAATTATTTAATAATTTGGATTCTTCTTTGAATGTACTTTTATGTGTCGAATTACTCGGTACAATATTCTTAGAACAAAAAACCCCTCTTATCTTATATATACAAGAAAAAAAAAGTTTTGTTTGGTATACTGTGTGCTAAGTATTCTTTTCCTATCAATGAACTTTTCATAATTTTCCTAATAGAATCCTCATATTCTATTAGGAAAATTATGAAAAGTGGAGTATTCTTACAATAGGACTTACAACTTCCACCTATCTTCTCCAAAATCATAAGGTTAGTAAATCTTATTAATAAGAGCATAAAGACTTTCATTCTAGAAATTTTTAAAAAATCCAAAAAGCCTTTTCTATTTATCCATTTTATTTTAATTTCATCATTAAATAGAAACCCTTTTGGATTTTTTTCATTGTATTGAAAGAATTTTCAAAATGTAAAGGGGAAATTAATTAGAAAAAATTAGTTCTATAATTGCAAGTTAGAAAAAAGAAGTTCCAACTCTTTCAAGCAGTGTTTGTGTTTCTATTGGGCAAAGCAAGAGTTTATTGTAAAAAAAAAAAATGGAAACGATACTACCAAACGAAGTCTATTTTAATGAAAACTCTAATGTTCCTAAATTTTATGGACTTTCCCAATATCGACGATTCCCAAGATAATAGCTATTATTCTTTTAAGTTACCTATTATTTGAAGTTAGCCGCCATGGTGAAATTGGTAGACACGCTGCTCTTAGGAAGCAGTGCTCAAGCATCTCGGTTCGAATCCGAGTGGCGGCATTCTTGAAAAAGAATACAATAGATTAGAAATCAATTCGAAATTTACAATTTTGTAATGGGACCTTCCCCTTATGCTATTTGCAACTTTAGAACATATACTAACTCATATCTCTTTCTCAACGATTTCAATTGTGATTACGATTCATTTTATAACCTTATTAGTTCGTGAACTTGGAGGATTACGCGATTCGTCAGAAAAAGGAATGATAGTTACTTTTTTCTCTATAACAGGATTCTTAGTTTCTCGTTGGGCTTCCTCGGGACATTTTCCATTAAGTAATTTATATGAGTCATTGATCTTCCTTTCATGGGCCCTGTATATTCTTCATACCATTCCTAAAATACAGAACTCTAAAAATGATTTAAGCACAATAACTACGCCAAGTACTATTTTAACGCAAGGCTTTGCCACATCGGGTCTTTTAACTGAAATGCATCAATCCACGATACTAGTACCTGCTCTACAATCTCAGTGGTTAATGATGCATGTCAGTATGATGTTATTAAGCTATGCAACTCTTTTGTGCGGATCCTTATTATCTGCCGCTATTCTAATCATTAGATTTCGAAATAATTTCCATTTCTTTTCTAAAAAGAAAAAAAATGTTTTAAATAAAACATTTTTCTTTAGTGATATTAAATATTTTTATGCAAAAAGAAGTGCTTTAAAAAGAACCTCTGTCCCTTCATTTCCAAATTATTACAAATATCAATTAACGGAGCGTTTGGATTCTTGGAGTTATCGTGTCATTAGCCTAGGATTTACCCTTTTAACCGTAGGTATTCTTTGTGGAGCAGTATGGGCTAATGAGGCCTGGGGATCCTATTGGAATTGGGATCCTAAGGAAACTTGGGCATTTATTACTTGGACCATATTCGCAATTTATTTACATAGTAGAACAAATCCAAATTGGAAGGGTACGAATTCTGCACTTATAGCTTTGATAGGATTTCTTATAATTTGGATTTGTTATTTTGGTATAAATCTATTAGGAATAGGCTTACATAGTTATGGTTCGTTTACATTAACACCTAAATGATTACATAAAATAAAACCTTCATGAAATGAAGGTTTTTACTTTTATGTTTTATTTGAGAACCCCTTGAACGCCTTATCAAAGGGTTCTCAAAAATTCGAGATAGATCTAATTATACTTTTTTACTTATTTCTGCATTATATACTTTTTTACTTATTTCTGCATTAATAGAGCAGACGAGTAAAAAAAAGCAAACCTATTTAGGATAATAATTGGATAAGAGAGCCTCTACCCTGTCAACGGATAGGGAGAGAACAAAATCTGGATAAATACCAATTCCTATTACTGGTAAAAAGATACAGATTAAAATAAAGAGTTCTCGTGGTCCAGAATCCACAAAATTTGCGTTTGGAACATTAAATAGCTTGTATCCATAGAACATCTGGCGTAACATAGATAATAAATAAATAGGAGTTAATATCATTCCAATTGCCATTACAAAAGTAATTAGTGTTTTTGGCATTAACAGAAATTTTGGACTAGTAATTAGTCCAAAAAATACTACTAATTCTGCGACAAAACCACTCATTCCTGGTAAGGCAAGAGAAGCCATTGAAAAGCTACTAAACATGGTAAAAATTTTAGGCATTGGGATAGATATTCCCCCCAGTTCTTCGAGATAAACAAGACGCATTCTATCAGAAGCGGTTCCTGCCAAGAAAAAAAGTGTAGCACCAATAAATCCATGGGATAATATTTGTAAAATAGCTCCATTGAGTCCAATGTTGGTTATGGAACCAATTCCTATAATTATGAAACCCATGTGAGATACAGAGGAATAAGCTATTCTTTTTTTGAAATTTCGTTGACCAAGAGAAGTTGAAGCTGCATAGATTATTTGGATCGCTCCTATTATTACTAACCAGGGCGAAAATAGATAATGAGCATGAGGTAACAATTCCATGTTGATCCGAATCAATCCATATGCTCCCATCTTTAATAATATTCCCGCTAAAAGCATACATGTACTATAATGTGCTTCCCCATGGGTATCTGGTAACCACGTATGTAGGGGTATAATCGGCAATTTGACAGCATAAGCAATAAGGAAGCCAAAATATAAAAGTATTTCCAAGGTTGCAGGGTATGATTGATTAATTAATCTTTCCAAATCTAATCCTGGTTCGTTGGAACCATATAAGCCCATACCCAGAACTCCGATTAAGAAAAAAATGGAACCGCCTGCAGTATACAAAATAAACTTTGTAGCTGAATATAGACGCCTCTTCCCCCCCCACATGGATAAAAGTAAGTAAACAGGAATTAATTCTAACTCCCACATGATAAAAAAAAGTAAAAGGTCTCGCGAAGAAAATAATCCTATTTGACCACTATACATTGCGAGCATCAGGAAATAGAATAATCGCGAATTCCGTGTAATTGGCCAAGCTGCTAAAGTAGCTAAAGTAGTGATAAATCCTGTCAATAAAATAGATCCTAATGAAAGTCCATCGATTCCCAATCTCCAGTGGAAATCGAAGACATCTATCCATTTATAATCCTCCTTTAATTGGATTAAGGGATCCTCCAGTTGGAAATGATAACAGAACGCATAAGTCATTAGAAGGAATTCTAATAAACAAATAGATATAGTATACCACCTAACGACTTTGTTTCCCTTATGAGGTAAAAAGAAAATTAATGAACCTGCAAATATCGGCAAAACAACAAGTATTGTTAACCAAGGAAAATAACTCATGATAAAGTGATAAAGACAAGATACGTTTTGACCAGAAAAGCCCGTGCTCGATTATTTCGAGCACAGGCTTCTTCGGTAAAGAGGAATCAGACGATTCGAGTGAAGTTTTTTGTAACGTATCAATAAGATAGAGCCATGCTACGTGTTGTTTCAGGCCCTAAATAAACGCGGACACTTAAAAAATCTGTCGGGCAGGCAGATTCACATCTCTTACAACCCACACAATCTTCGGTTCTCGGCGCGGAAGCAATTTGCTTGGCTTTACATCCATCCCAGGGTATCATTTCTAATACATCTGTTGGACAAGCTCGTACACATTGAGTGCATCCTATACATGTATCGTAAATTTTTACGGAATGTGACATTGGATCTATAAATTTTTCTTTTCAACATAAAATTTTTCGATCTGGTAAAAATGAAATTAGTACTATAATGAGTCATATGTATTGTAGACACCAGACGAAGCAATGGTTTATCCAAACTTCAAAAAAAAAAATCTATTTTTTAATCTGTTTGTGAGAAAGCGTGAAGAGAGCCAAGAGACTTTAATTTTGGATTTCAACAATAAATAAGAAATAAGAAAGAATTTTACGAATTGTACAGACGAATTCGAATTAGCCAATAAATTGGCTATCGTCTTTTCAATATAAATTATTGCAATATTCAAATTGCAATATCAATGAATTACAAATACAAAAATTCATTTAAGTGAAAAAGAATACTATGCAATAATCTACTAAAAAAAATGGATATTCTCAAATAATACTAAGAAAATAGTATTGATTTCTATTTATTTTAATATGTGCGCCTTTGTTTAGAGGATTCTATGTCTAATTATTCAAAAGTCTAATTATTCAATAAATTAGATTGATTGATACGAGTGGATTTCCTATTACGATGGATGGAAGAAAGAATGGATAGTCCAATAGCGGCTTCAGCAGCTGCAAGGGCTATAACAAAAATTGCGAAAATATCTCCTTTTAATTGGCGACTATCAAATAGATCAGAAAATGTTACGAGATTTAGATTAATTGAATTCAGTATAAGTTCAAGACATATTAGAGCTCTAACCATGTTTCGGCTTGTGATCAATCCATAGATACCAATCGAAAATAAATAGACACTCAAAAAAAGTACATGCTCAAACATCATTAACTAACTCCTTATCAATCTCGATTCATTTCAATATGAGGGCAAGAATTGAACCGATTCAATTAATTACAATAGAACAATTACACAACAAAAGAAAAAAAAAAAAAAAAAAAAGGAGGTATTTGTTGGCAGTAGATGGATTTTACTAAATCAAAATTGTGATTCTTTAGTTATTTATTTTAGATTTGCAATTCTTATAATTTGTACTTTTTCTAAGTTTTCTTATTGCCGAGCCATAGTAATTGCACCTATTAAAGAAACTAGAAGAATTATGGAAATGAGTTCAAACGGAAGATAAAAATCGGTTGCTAAATGAATTCCAATTTGTTGAACATTATTTATGAGACCCTGTTCTACTATTTGGTTTGATCTTGTAGTCCAAAGAATTCCATACCACGACGTATCTGGGATAGTAGTCATTAGTGAAAAAACAATAGTTATACAAACGAGTGAAGTGAACCCATCTCCAATAGTCCAATAATTCTTATCTTTAGACCATTCTGAGCCATTTACGAACATTACAGCGAATATGATCAAGACATTTATGGCTCCCACATAAATAAGAAGTTGTGCGACAGCTACAAAGTAGGAATTTAATAAAAAATAGAATAAGGATATACAAACAAGAACTAATCCCAGCGAAAAGGCAGAATAAATGGGGTTGGTAAGTAATACTACTCCTAGACCCCCTAGTAGAAGAACAAATCCCCCAAATAGCATAAGAATCTCATGTATTGGTCCAGGTAAATCCATTATGGATAAAAAGAAATTAATAGTATAAAATTTTTCATGAACTGACTAAAACTAAAGGATTCAAGGAAGGAAAAAAGGATTAGGGTATTTTTTTGTGTATAAACTTATAGTTATAAATTATATTATATCACGAAAATCTAGTCTGATTTAAAATAAGAAATAATTTCCAATAAGCAGTAGTTTTTCGTTTTTCTTTATAGTTTAATTTTAAAGTTTAATAAAGAATTATTAGATTTTTATAACAGAAAGACAAAATCAAAGTTTAGTAATCAGTAATCGTTCTTGAATTCGAAGATTTTTCTTTGTTTATTTTACTTTCAGACGAATTCCTAATTGTTTGAATTGTGTAATCTCCCATTATGGAGATTGGTAACCGACTTAAAGCAATTTGATTGTAATTCAATTCATGACGATCATAGGTAGAAAGTTCATATTCTTCAGTCATTGATAAACAGCTTGTTGGACAGTACTCAACACAATTGCCACAAAATATACAAACTCCGAAATCAATACTATAATTAAGCAATTGTTTTCTTTTAATATCCTTTTCAAATCTCCAATCCACAACGGGTAAATCTATCGGACATACGCGAACACATACTTCACAAGCAATACATTTATCAAATTCAAAGTGGATTCGCCCTCGGAAACGCTCTGGTGTAATTGATTTTTCATAAGGGTAGTGAATCGTTATAGGTAAACGATTTGTGTGGGATAAGGTAGTTATGAAACTTTGACCTATGTACCTTGTAGCACGTATTGTTTGTTGACCATAACTCATGAACCCAGTTACCATAGGGAACATATTCATTCTAAATATCTATGAAAAAGATATGTTTCTTTCTCTTGTTTGAGAGAGCTTTTGTGTTGAAAATATTCTTACTATTATTGTATTATCTTATTTATAGTGAAACAAGTTGAGAAGAGGTTGTTAATAAGAGATTGCCCAGGGAAATAGGTAAAAGAAATTTCCATCCAAGATTTAATAACTGATCCATTCTCATCCTCGGTAAAGTCCATCTTATTGTGATAGAAATGAAGAGAAATAAATAAGCTTTAGTTAATGTAATAAATATACCCATTGTCATTTCCAAAATTCCAACTGCTTTATTCATTTGGAAAAAATCAAAAAAGGATATATAGGGAATAGATAAATTCCACCCGCCCAAGTAGAGAACTGTTACAAATAAAGAAGAAACTAATAAATTTAGGTAAGAAACAAGATAAAATAAACCATATTTGATACCGGAATATTCAGTTTGGTAACCTGCTACTAATTCTTCCTCCGCTTCTGGTAAATCAAAGGGTAATCTTTCACATTCTGCCAAAGAAGAAATTAAAAAAACCAGAAAACCAACTTAGGCTGACGCCAAATATTCCATCCAAAAAAACCGTATTTTGACTGTGCTTCAACTATATCAACTGTACTTGAACTGTTAGATAATCATAGTCGGTGATAACATCACAGTTCCCACCGCTATTTCAAAACCGTACATGAAACCTTAGCTTCATACGGCTTCTCTATGATCAGAAAAAGGAAAGGACTGTTTTGTTCCTAGCCCCGGGGGCGTAGATAGAATTAGATAAAATAAAATAGATTTGAAAGTCCTAAATTAGACCAAAGGAATTCCGTCTGCTAGAATAAGAAAAAGCGCTTCCGAATTGATCTCATCCTTTATAATATAATGAAAATTTTTCTTTGTTCAGTAATAACTTAATCTTGGAATAAAACACTTGTTACTTGTTATAGGAATTCAATTAATAAATGGAAAGAGTTGGGTATTAGTTCATGAGCAATTCTGCATGAATATGGATAGAGGAAGGAAATAATGAAAATTTTTTCTAGTGCACTCCATATCTTTTTTACTATTCTTCTTTCCCCAGGGAGGGGGTATTTAAAAAGAAAAAATGGATAAAGGGTTAATTCGTTCTTGATAGCCATTTCCTTAACAAGTGAATGGGAACATACTCTGGATCGGAATCCGAAGAAAGTACTACTTGATAATTTCTACAAATTGCAAGTCCTTATTATGATTCCTTTTATGGGCAAAAATCTCTAATGTTTTAGATTTTCCATTACTAATCCTTTATGTACTTTAGTGTTCCTAACCCTTCACTAACTTTTGGTGGATTCTTCTTATGGATTATTAAGTTATAGTAATAACTAGGAGTATTCTAGTAATGGAATTCCATATCGTGAATCCTTTATTCTTGGCCGCTTCAAGATATGATGACTAATTAAAAAATATCAACCTTGGGATAAAGAGTTTACACTGCTTATGTTTACTTCCACTTTTTTCTTGTACGTAGGAAATGAGATTTTTTCTTTTTACTACAAATTTATAAGCTGTTTTGTTTCACTCATATAGCTATCTAGTTTAACTTACCAACCCAAATACTAAATAAGAAAAGGAATATAAATAGTTAATGGATTTTATAGGAAAAAGATCTATTTTAACGAATCACACGTAGAGATATTGCTAGCACACAAAAAGTTAATGGTATTTCATAACTAATGGATTGAGCAGCAGCTCGTAGACCGCCTGAAAAAGAATATTTATTATTTGAGCTATATCCTGCCATAAGAAGACCAATAGGAGCTATACTTGAAATGGCAATCCATAAAAAAACACCAATACTAAGATCGGCTAAAACAAAATGATATCCCAAAGGGATAACTAAAAAACTTAATAAAACTGATATGACTGCTATAGAGGGTCCAATGCTAAATAAAGAAATATCTCCTCGGGATGGCAGAATATCTTCTTTAAAAAGTAGCTTAGTCCCATCTGCTATAGCTTGAAGCAGGCCCAGGGGGCCAGCATATTCAGGACCAATACGTTGTTGTATCGACGCAGATATTTCTCTTTCTAACCACACAATTACGAGTACCTCTATTGTTATTCCCAAAAGGAGGGTCAAAATGGGTAGAATCGATATCAGTCCATAGACTTCTTTTAATAATTCCAATTTCGAAAAAGAATTGATAGTTTCTACCTCTACCCTATCTATTATCATTTCAACGATCAACTTCCCCCATAATGATATCTATACTACCTAATATCGTCATGATATCAGCCAATTTCATTTTTTTAACTAGCTGAGGAAGAATTTGCAAATTAATAAACCCGGGTGGACGGATTTTCCATCTCCAGGGGAAAAGGCTATCATCTCCTACTAGATAAATCCCTAATTCACCTTTTGGGGCTTCTACTCTTACATAAAGCTCTTGTCTTGACAATTCAAAATTGGGCGAAGGTTTTTTACCAAGAAATTTATACTCAAAATCATTCCATTCAGAATTATTTTCTTTCTTAAAGCGTCGGACTTCTAAATTTTCATAAGGTCCTCCAGGAATTTTTTCTACAGCTTGTTGAATTATTTTGATGGATTCCCTCATTTCACCAATTCGTACTAAATAGCGAGCTAACGAATCCCCTTCTTTTTGCCATTGGACTTTCCAATCAAATTGGTTGTAAGACTCATAAGGATCTACTTTACGAAGATCCCATTGTATTCCAGAAGCTCGTAACATCGGTCCCGATAAGCCCCAATTTACTGCTTCTTCTCCGCTAATAAAACCTACTCCTTCAACTCGCTCTAAAAAAATTGGATTCTGTGTAATAAGTTGTTGATATTCAACAACTCCGCGTAAAAAATAATCACAGAAATCTAAACATTTATCGATCCATCCATAAGGTAGATCGGCGGCTACTCCTCCGATGCGAAAGTAATTGTGCATCATTCGCATACCTGTAGCAGCTTCAAATAGATCATATATTAATTCTCTCTCTCTAAAAATATAGAAAAAAGGAGTCTGTGCGCCGAGATCCGCCATAAAAGGTCCAAGCCATAGCAAGTGAGAAGCTATCCGGCTTAATTCTAACATAATTACCCTAATATAGCTGGCTCTTTGTGGTATTTGAATATTCTCCAAGAATTCTGGTGCATTTACTGTTATTGCTTCTGTAAACATAGTAGCTAAATAATCCCACCTTGTTACATAAGGTAAGTATTGTATAATAGTTCGGTTTTCCGCGATTTTTTCCATTCCTCTGTGTAAATACCCTAATATGGGTTCACAATCAATAACATCCTCACCATCGAGAGTAACGATCAGTCGAAGAACACCATGCATTGATGGGTGTTGAGGGCCCATATTGACTATCATGAGATCTTTTCTTGTAAGCGGTAGACT
>NW_028259809.1:22500-30858 GCF_056163025.1 Triticum urartu | reverse complement strand
TGTAAGAGATGTGAATCTGCCTGCCCGACAGATTTTTTAAGTGTCCGCGTTTATTTAGGGCCTGAAACAACACGTAGCATGGCTCTATCTTATTGATACGTTACAAAAAACTTCACTCGAATCGTCTGATTCCTCTTTACCGAAGAAGCCTGTGCTCGAAATAATCGAGCACGGGCTTTTCTGGTCAAAACGTATCTTGTCTTTATCACTTTATCATGAGTTATTTTCCTTGGTTAACAATACTTGTTGTTTTGCCGATATTTGCAGGTTCATTAATTTTCTTTTTACCTCATAAGGGAAACAAAGTCGTTAGGTGGTATACTATATCTATTTGTTTATTAGAATTCCTTCTAATGACTTATGCGTTCTGTTATCATTTCCAACTGGAGGATCCCTTAATCCAATTAAAGGAGGATTATAAATGGATAGATGTCTTCGATTTCCACTGGAGATTGGGAATCGATGGACTTTCATTAGGATCTATTTTATTGACAGGATTTATCACTACTTTAGCTACTTTAGCAGCTTGGCCAATTACACGGAATTCGCGATTATTCTATTTCCTGATGCTCGCAATGTATAGTGGTCAAATAGGATTATTTTCTTCGCGAGACCTTTTACTTTTTTTTATCATGTGGGAGTTAGAATTAATTCCTGTTTACTTACTTTTATCCATGTGGGGGGGGAAGAGGCGTCTATATTCAGCTACAAAGTTTATTTTGTATACTGCAGGCGGTTCCATTTTTTTCTTAATCGGAGTTCTGGGTATGGGCTTATATGGTTCCAACGAACCAGGATTAGATTTGGAAAGATTAATTAATCAATCATACCCTGCAACCTTGGAAATACTTTTATATTTTGGCTTCCTTATTGCTTATGCTGTCAAATTGCCGATTATACCCCTACATACGTGGTTACCAGATACCCATGGGGAAGCACATTATAGTACATGTATGCTTTTAGCGGGAATATTATTAAAGATGGGAGCATATGGATTGATTCGGATCAACATGGAATTGTTACCTCATGCTCATTATCTATTTTCGCCCTGGTTAGTAATAATAGGAGCGATCCAAATAATCTATGCAGCTTCAACTTCTCTTGGTCAACGAAATTTCAAAAAAAGAATAGCTTATTCCTCTGTATCTCACATGGGTTTCATAATTATAGGAATTGGTTCCATAACCAACATTGGACTCAATGGAGCTATTTTACAAATATTATCCCATGGATTTATTGGTGCTACACTTTTTTTCTTGGCAGGAACCGCTTCTGATAGAATGCGTCTTGTTTATCTCGAAGAACTGGGGGGAATATCTATCCCAATGCCTAAAATTTTTACCATGTTTAGTAGCTTTTCAATGGCTTCTCTTGCCTTACCAGGAATGAGTGGTTTTGTCGCAGAATTAGTAGTATTTTTTGGACTAATTACTAGTCCAAAATTTCTGTTAATGCCAAAAACACTAATTACTTTTGTAATGGCAATTGGAATGATATTAACTCCTATTTATTTATTATCTATGTTACGCCAGATGTTCTATGGATACAAGCTATTTAATGTTCCAAACGCAAATTTTGTGGATTCTGGACCACGAGAACTCTTTATTTTAATCTGTATCTTTTTACCAGTAATAGGAATTGGTATTTATCCAGATTTTGTTCTCTCCCTATCCGTTGACAGGGTAGAGGCTCTCTTATCCAATTATTATCCTAAATAGGTTTGCTTTTTTTTACTCGTCTGCTCTATTAATGCAGAAATAAGTAAAAAAGTATATAATGCAGAAATAAGTAAAAAAGTATAATTAGATCTATCTCGAATTTTTGAGAACCCTTTGATAAGGCGTTCAAGGGGTTCTCAAATAAAACATAAAAGTAAAAACCTTCATTTCATGAAGGTTTTATTTTATGTAATCATTTAGGTGTTAATGTAAACGAACCATAACTATGTAAGCCTATTCCTAATAGATTTATACCAAAATAACAAATCCAAATTATAAGAAATCCTATCAAAGCTATAAGTGCAGAATTCGTACCCTTCCAATTTGGATTTGTTCTACTATGTAAATAAATTGCGAATATGGTCCAAGTAATAAATGCCCAAGTTTCCTTAGGATCCCAATTCCAATAGGATCCCCAGGCCTCATTAGCCCATACTGCTCCACAAAGAATACCTACGGTTAAAAGGGTAAATCCTAGGCTAATGACACGATAACTCCAAGAATCCAAACGCTCCGTTAATTGATATTTGTAATAATTTGGAAATGAAGGGACAGAGGTTCTTTTTAAAGCACTTCTTTTTGCATAAAAATATTTAATATCACTAAAGAAAAATGTTTTATTTAAAACATTTTTTTTCTTTTTAGAAAAGAAATGGAAATTATTTCGAAATCTAATGATTAGAATAGCGGCAGATAATAAGGATCCGCACAAAAGAGTTGCATAGCTTAATAACATCATACTGACATGCATCATTAACCACTGAGATTGTAGAGCAGGTACTAGTATCGTGGATTGATGCATTTCAGTTAAAAGACCCGATGTGGCAAAGCCTTGCGTTAAAATAGTACTTGGCGTAGTTATTGTGCTTAAATCATTTTTAGAGTTCTGTATTTTAGGAATGGTATGAAGAATATACAGGGCCCATGAAAGGAAGATCAATGACTCATATAAATTACTTAATGGAAAATGTCCCGAGGAAGCCCAACGAGAAACTAAGAATCCTGTTATAGAGAAAAAAGTAACTATCATTCCTTTTTCTGACGAATCGCGTAATCCTCCAAGTTCACGAACTAATAAGGTTATAAAATGAATCGTAATCACAATTGAAATCGTTGAGAAAGAGATATGAGTTAGTATATGTTCTAAAGTTGCAAATAGCATAAGGGGAAGGTCCCATTACAAAATTGTAAATTTCGAATTGATTTCTAATCTATTGTATTCTTTTTCAAGAATGCCGCCACTCGGATTCGAACCGAGATGCTTGAGCACTGCTTCCTAAGAGCAGCGTGTCTACCAATTTCACCATGGCGGCTAACTTCAAATAATAGGTAACTTAAAAGAATAATAGCTATTATCTTGGGAATCGTCGATATTGGGAAAGTCCATAAAATTTAGGAACATTAGAGTTTTCATTAAAATAGACTTCGTTTGGTAGTATCGTTTCCATTTTTTTTTTTTACAATAAACTCTTGCTTTGCCCAATAGAAACACAAACACTGCTTGAAAGAGTTGGAACTTCTTTTTTCTAACTTGCAATTATAGAACTAATTTTTTCTAATTAATTTCCCCTTTACATTTTGAAAATTCTTTCAATACAATGAAAAAAATCCAAAAGGGTTTCTATTTAATGATGAAATTAAAATAAAATGGATAAATAGAAAAGGCTTTTTGGATTTTTTAAAAATTTCTAGAATGAAAGTCTTTATGCTCTTATTAATAAGATTTACTAACCTTATGATTTTGGAGAAGATAGGTGGAAGTTGTAAGTCCTATTGTAAGAATACTCCACTTTTCATAATTTTCCTAATAGAATATGAGGATTCTATTAGGAAAATTATGAAAAGTTCATTGATAGGAAAAGAATACTTAGCACACAGTATACCAAACAAAACTTTTTTTTTCTTGTATATATAAGATAAGAGGGGTTTTTTGTTCTAAGAATATTGTACCGAGTAATTCGACACATAAAAGTACATTCAAAGAAGAATCCAAATTATTAAATAATTGGAATTCTTTTTTGATAAGTCAATTCATATTATTCCAAAATCTTATTATTTGTTTGTTGCCCAGAAAAACCCTTTGGTTTTGGATGCTCATTACCGCTCGAAAATGATCTTGATTTTACTAAAGAATAAGATTGTACTATGGAAAAATAAGTCTTTTTCTTCCAAATATTTTTACGAATACGCTTTTTTGACATTGAAGTACGTTTTTTTGGAACTGCCATTCAAAAAGGAAATTACTTTTTTCTAGTTGTATGTGAAAGACATCTATTGCTGCAAATCAATCCTTCTTTCTTCTTTTTATTAGTATTTATACTTAGATACTGAAAGATACTTAAATTTTGAATTATTTTTTACTTCATTTTGTCTAATGCGGATAAGACAACAAGAATTTTTTAACATTTTTTCTTTATATATTTTATACTTTTTTTTTAATAATATAGAATATATAGAAGGGTTTCTCATTTAAATCTATTTATATCTATTTATATATCAAGTATACTCCATATATAGATATATGGTATGGAAGCCTATCCCCCATATAAGATAAGACGGGGGGATAAAAAGAAGGGAAAATGAAAATAGTTAATTAAGTTCAGAATGGTATTCCATAAAGGAAAGGAATTCCAATCAAAACAAAAAATACTGAGTCTCTTAAACAAGACATTCTAAAACTTAGGTAATTTATAGTCATTAGAATTTTAGTTCTATATGAAGTAAGGACTATTCGATAATTTCTTATAAACATAGGTTTTCATTGGAATTCACTCAATCAGTTAATTATGGAACAAGAGAGCTGTTTCATCTTTGTTTTAAAGAAATATAAAAATGAATTATGAATAGAAAGTAAAATGATTCCACTTTTTTTTTTTTATTTTTATAAATATCTTTATTTAGTTAATAAAATAACTTCGTTACCTAGTTATTTTATTAACTTTTTTAATTTAACCAACTAAACCCATTCTTAATTTTTAATTATTTCAATGAGATAAATTTTGGAAAAATTAAGAATTTCAGTATTTTTTCTTATTCTTTTTATTTATTCTTTCAGAAAGAGATAAGAATTGGTTTGGTGAATCGGAAACAATTTTATAGAAAAATTGAAGTAAAAATTGAAGTAAAAATTGCAATTTCTTTTCTTATGGAACATACATATCAATATGCATGGGTAATCCCTCTTCTCCCACTTCCAGTTATTATGTCAATGGGATTTGGCCTTATTCTTATTCCGACAGCAACAAAAAATCTTCGTCGCATATGGGCTTTTCCTAGTGTTTTACTCTTAAGTATAGCTATGGTATTCTCAGTTCAACTGTCTATTCAACAAATAAATGGAAGTTCGATCTATCAATATCTATGGTCTTGGACCGTCAATAATGATTTTTCTTTAGAATTTGGATACTTGATTGACCCACTTACTTCTATTATGTTAATACTAATTACTACTGTAGGAATCCTGGTTCTTATTTATAGTGATGGTTATATGTCTCACGATGAAGGATATTTGAGATTTTTTGTTTATATAAGTTTTTTCAATACTTCCATGTTGGGATTGGTTACTAGCTCCAATTTGATACAAATTTATTTTTTTTGGGAACTCGTGGGAATGTGTTCTTATTTATTGATAGGCTTTTGGTTTACACGACCAATCGCAGCGAGTGCTTGTCAAAAAGCTTTTGTAACTAATCGTGTAGGGGATTTTGGTCTATTATTAGGAATTTTAGGTTTTTTTTGGATAACAGGTAGTTTAGAGTTTAGGGATTTGTTCAAAATAGCTAATAACTGGATTCCTAATAATGGAATTAACTCTTTACTTACTACTTTGTGTGCTTTTTTATTATTCCTTGGTGCAGTTGCGAAATCCGCACAATTCCCTCTTCACGTATGGTTACCCGATGCTATGGAAGGGCCCACTCCTATTTCGGCTCTTATACACGCAGCAACTATGGTTGCTGCGGGAATTTTTCTTCTAGCTCGACTTCTTCCTCTTTTCATATCTTTACCTTTGATAATGAGTTTTATTTCTTTAGTAGGTACAATAACACTATTCTTAGGAGCTACTTTAGCTCTTGCTCAGAGAGATATTAAAAGAAGCTTAGCCTATTCTACAATGTCTCAATTGGGTTATATGATGTTAGCTCTAGGTATAGGTTCTTATCAAGCTGCTTTATTCCATTTGATCACTCATGCTTATTCAAAAGCTTTATTGTTCTTGGGATCCGGATCCGTTATTCATTCAATGGAACCTCTTGTTGGATATTCACCAGATAAAAGTCAAAATATGGTTCTTATGGGCGGTTTAAGAAAATACATTCCAATCACAAGAACTACTTTTTTATGGGGTACACTTTCTCTTTGTGGTATTCCACCTCTTGCTTGCTTCTGGTCCAAAGATGAAATCCTTAGTAATAGTTGGTTGTATTCGCCCTTTTTTGGAATAATAGCCTCCTTTACTGCAGGATTAACTGCCTTTTATATGTTTCGGATATATTTACTTACATTTGATGGGTATTTGCGTGTTCATTTTCAAAATTACAGTAGCACTAAAGAGAGTTCCTTGTATTCAATATCCTTATGGGGAAAAAGGATACCCAAAGGAGTGAATAGGGATTTCGTTTTATCAACAACGAAGAGTGGAGTTTCTTTTTTTTCACAAAATATACCAAAAATTCAAGGTAATACAAGAAATAGGATAGGATCCTTTACTACGTCTTTTGGGGCTAAAAAAACTTTTGCCTATCCGCATGAAACGGGAAATACTATGTTATTTCCTCTTCTTATATTACTACTTTTCACTTTGTTCATTGGATTCATAGGAATCTCTTTTGATAATGGAGGAATTGGTAATGGAATAGCAGAGTTAACCATATTATCAAAGTGGTTAACTCCCTCAATAAACTTTACCCAGGAAAGTTCTAATTCTTTTGTAAATTCATATGAATTTATTACTAATGCAATTTCTTCTGTAAGTCTAGCTATCTTTGGTTTATTCATAGCATATATCTTCTATGGATCCGCTTATTCTTTTTTTCAGAATTTGGATTTAATAAACTCTTTTTACAAAGGAAATCCTAAAAAAGAATTTTTAGATCAAGTAAAAAAAAATATATACAGTTGGTCATATAATCGTGGTTATATAGATATTTTCTATACTAGGGTCTTTACCCTCGGTATAAGAGGGTTAACCGAACTCACGGAGTTTTTTGATAAGGGTGTTATTGATGGAATTACCAATGGAGTGGGTCTTGCTAGTTTTTGTATAGGAGAGGAAATTAAATATGTAGGGGGAGGTCGAATCTCGTCTTATTTATTCTTTTTTTTATGTTATGTATCTGTGTTTTTATTCTTTTTTCTTTCTTAAGTTAAGGAATTTACAACAAGTCTCTTGCAAAAATAACTATCCTATCCCCTTTCTACAATCTCTCTATATCCTTGTTACATAAGGTAAGTATTGTATAATAGTTCGGTTTTCCGCGATTTTTTCCATTCCTCTGTGTAAATACCCTAATATGGGTTCACAATCAATAACATCCTCACCATCGAGAGTAACGATCAGTCGAAGAACACCATGCATTGATGGGTGTTGAGGGCCCATATTGACTATCATGAGATCTTTTCTTGTAAGCGGTAGACTCATATCCTTTCTTCCTTAATTCATTATTCCATGAAAATGGATTATTCCATGAATTCCTCAAAGCGAGGCTCATCAAAATGAAAAATCTAAGACTACTATAAGACTACTAAAAAAATAATAAAACAAGAAAAAAATTTGAACGATTAAATTACTGCTCCCGAATATTCAACTGACCGATTAATTTCTTATAACGTACTCTATTTTTCTTTGCCAAATAAGCCAGCAAACGTCGACGTTTTCCCAAAAGTCTTCGTAGACCTCTTTCCGATGAAAAATCTTTTTTGTGTAATTCCAAATGTGAAGCAAGTCTCCGTATCTTATTGGTGAAACTGAATACTTGAAATTCAACAGAACCCCTGTTTTCTTCTTTTTCTTCTTTAACCATAAATCCAAAAATTTTTCTACCTCCTTTCTTTTTCATGTATTTTTCTGATCAGGAAAAATACAAAATTATGTCAGTTATTTTGAAGTTATTCTAATCTCGTACACACACAAATTTGCAATTATTCATCTACTACTGGAATTTGGATTTATTTTATCGATGCAAATTGGATTTGGATAGAAGGGTACATTCTTTCTAATATTTTAGATAGAAGAAATGTTTCTTCTATCTAAAATATTAGAAAGAATTTTGCTGATTTATTTATTGCTATATGCAATTTATGGAATTGATACACCATTTAATTGATATCATTTAGCAAAATGAAACACAGCATATGCATCCATCTTTTGGCTCGAGAATTTCACGGGATAGAGATATGGTATAAGAAATAGACTATTAAGTAACTCTAAATGAATTGTGGATACATCTGTATCCTTAACATACTGAAACGATTGTCATTATTCGTATCAAACCAATAGCGATTCATACAAGCTAAATCTTCTAATCAATGGTGGGCCAATAATGAATTTTTTTGCATATGTATTAAGACGCTTGGCCTGATTTCGAAATTGTCCAGAGTTTTATATGTTGTTTTCATTGCAAAATGATGGGTCTCCTTC
>NW_028259809.1:0-5000 GCF_056163025.1 Triticum urartu | reverse complement strand
TATGAGTCAGACTCAATAGAATTGGATCCATTCCAAATAGCGAGAATTAGGATTCTTGATCCCTCTCAATCTCTCTTTCAATTCGAGGATCCAGAGAGGTGTTTTCATAGTCATCTCCGAATATTTGCCATCTCGGAATATTTTCGATTTCATTTTTCTATGATATGTCTTTCTATATGAAAATTGGTTATTTACGATGTACGATGATCCCTGTTAAGCATCCATGGCTGAATGGTTAAAGCGCCCAACTCATAATTGGTAAATTTGCGGGTTCAATTCCTGCTGGATGCACACGAACGGGAACATTCCATAAGTCTATTGGAACTGGCTCTCTATCCATGGAATCTCATCCATCATCCATACATAACGAATTGGTATGGTATATTCATACCATAACATAAGAACAATAAGAACTCGAATTCTTATCGATACTGGAACTCAGAGCATAGGAGGGAAAGTCGATTTATGGATGGAATCAAATACGCAGTATTTACAGAAAAAAGTCTTCGTTTATTGGGAAAGAATCAATATACTTTTAATGTCGAATCGGGATTCACTAAGACAGAAATAAAGCATTGGGTCGAACTCTTCTTTGGTGTTAAGGTGGTAGCTGTGAATAGCCATCGACTACCTGGAAAAGGTAGAAGAATAGGACCTATTCTGGGCCATACAATGCATTACAGACGTATGATCATTACCCTTCAACCGGGTTATTCTATTCCACTTCTAGATAGAGAAAAAAACTAAAGGAGAATACTTAATAATACGGCGAAACATTTATACAAAACACCTATCCCGAGCACACGCAAGGGAACCGTAGACAGGCAAGTGAAATCCAATCCACGAAATAATTTGATCCATGGACGGCACCGTTGTGGTAAAGGTCGTAATTCCAGAGGAATCATTACCGCAAGGCATAGAGGGGGAGGTCATAAGCGCCTATACCGTAAAATAGATTTTCGACGGAATCAAAAAGACATATCTGGTAGAATCGTAACCATAGAATACGACCCTAATCGAAATGCATACATTTGTCTCATACACTATGGGGATGGTGAGAAGAGATATATTTTACATCCCAGAGGGGCTATAATTGGAGATACTATTGTTTCTGGTACAAAAGTTCCTATATCAATGGGAAATGCCCTACCTTTGAGTGCGGTTTGAACTATTGATTTACGTAATTGGAAGTAACCAATTAGGTTTACGACGAAACCTAGAAATCGATCACTGATCCAATTTGACTACCTCTACGGGATAGACCTCAACAGAAAACTGTTGAGTAACGGCAGCAAGTGATTGAGTTCAGTAGTTCCTCATAGAAAATTATTGGCTCTAGAGATATGGTAATATGGAGAAGACAAAATTGTTTGAAGCACGCACAGAACCGGAAGCGCCCCTTGTTTCAAAGAGAGGAGGACGGGTTATTCACATTTAATTTGATGGTCAGAGGCAAATTGAAAGCTAAGCAGTGGTAATTAAGACCCCCGGGGGAAAATAGGGATGTCTCCTACGTTACCCATAATATGTGGAAGTATCGACGTAATTTCATAGAGTCATTCGATCTGAATGCTACATGAAGAACATAAGCCAGATGACGGAACGCAGAGACCTAGGATGTAGAAGATCATAACATGAGCGATTCGGCAGATTTGGATTCCTTTCCTATATATCCACTCATGTGGTACTTCATCATATGATTCATATAAGATCCATCTGTCTAGAGATCGTCATATACATCTAGAAAGCCGTATGCTTTGGAAGAAGCTTGTACAGTTTGGGAAGGGGTTTTTTGAGAGAAAAGAAGAATCTACTTCAACCGATATGCCCTTAGGCACGGCCATGCATAACATAGAAATCACACGTGGAAGGGGTGGGCAATTAGCTAGAGCAGCAGGTGCTGTAGCGAAACTCATTGCAAAAGAGGGTAAATCGGCCACTTTAAGATTACCATCTGGGGAGGTCCGTTTAGTATCCCAAAACTGCTTAGCAACAGTCGGACAAGTGGGTAATGTTGGGGTGAACCAAAAAAGTTTGGGTAGAGCCGGATCTAAGTGTTGGCTAGGTAAACGCCCCGTAGTAAGAGGGGTAGTTATGAACCCTGTGGACCACCCCCATGGGGGCGGTGAAGGGAAAGCTCCCATTGGTAGAAAAAAACCCACAACCCCTTGGGGTTATCCTGCGCTTGGAAGAAGAACTAGGAAAAGGAAAAAATATAGCGATAGTTTTATTCTTCGTCGCCGTAAGTAAATACGTAACTAGGAATATGGAAAATTGCATTTTTGGAATTTGCAATAATGCGATGGGCGAACGACGGGAATTGAACCCGCGCATGGTGGATTCACAATCCACTGCCTTGATCCACTTGGCTACATCCGCCCCTTATCCAGCTAAAGGATTTTTTTCTTTTTTCCATTGATCATTATTCTATTTATTCTGACCTCCGTACTTCGATCGAGATATTGGACATAGAATGCCACTCTTTAAAAAGGAAAAAAGGAGTAATCAGCTGTGACACGAAAAAAAACGAATCCTTTTGTAGCTCATCATTTATTGGCAAAGATAGAAAAGGTCAATATGAAGGAGGAGAAAGAAACAATAGTAACGTGGTCCCGGGCATCTAGCATTCTACCCACAATGGTTGGCCATACAATCGCGATTCATAATGGAAAGGAACATATACCTATTTACATAACAAATCCTATGGTAGGTCGCAAATTGGGGGAATTCGTGCCTACTCGGCATTTCACGAGTTATGAAAATGCAAGAAAGGATACTAAATCTCGTCGTTAACTGAATTCTGAATAGAAAGATTAAGAAGAAAAAAAGATTCAAAATAAAGACAGAAATACCCAATATCTTGCTAGAACAAGATATTGGGTATTTCTGTCTTCAAAAATTCTTATATGTTAGCAGAAAAACCTTATCCATTAATAGATGGAACTTCAACAGCAGCTAAGTCTAGAGGGAAGTTGTGAGCATTACGTTCGTGCATTACTTCCATACCAAGGTTAGCACGGTTGATGATATCAGCCCAAGTATTAATAACGCGACCTTGACTATCAACTACAGATTGGTTGAAATTGAAACCATTTAGGTTGAAAGCCATAGTACTAATACCTAAAGCAGTGAACCAGATTCCTACTACAGGCCAAGCAGCCAAGAAGAAGTGTAAAGAACGAGAGTTGTTGAAACTAGCATATTGGAAGATTAATCGGCCAAAATAACCATGAGCAGCCACAATATTATAAGTTTCTTCCTCTTGACCAAATTTGTAACCCTCATTAGCGGATTCATTTTCAGTAGTTTCCCTGATCAAACTAGAGGTTACCAAGGAACCATGCATAGCACTGAATAGGGAACCGCCGAATACACCAGCTACACCTAACATGTGGAATGGATGCATAAGGATGTTGTGCTCTGCCTGGAATACAATCATAAAGTTGAAAGTACCAGAGATTCCTAAAGGCATACCATCAGAAAAGCTTCCTTGACCAATAGGGTAAATCAAGAAAACAGCAGTAGCAGCTGCAACAGGAGCTGAATATGCAACAGCAATCCAAGGACGCATACCCAGACGGAAACTAAGTTCCCACTCACGACCCATATAACAAGCTACACCAAGTAAGAAGTGTAGAACAATTAGCTCATAAGGACCACCATTGTATAACCACTCATCAACAGATGCAGCTTCCCAAATTGGGTAAAAGTGCAATCCGATCGCCGCAGAAGTAGGGATAATAGCACCAGAGATAATATTGTTTCCATAAAGTAAAGAACCAGAAACAGGCTCACGAATACCATCAATATCTACTGGAGGGGCAGCGATGAAGGCGATAATAAATACAGAAGTTGCGGTCAATAAGGTAGGGATCATCAAAACACCGAACCATCCGATGTAAAGACGATTTTCAGTGCTAGTTATCCAGTTGCAGAAGCGACCCCACAGGCTTGTACTTTCGCGTCTCTCTAAAATTGCAGTCATGGTAAGATCTTGGTTTATTCAAATTGCAAGGACTCCCAAGCACACGTATTAACTAGAATATAGATAATAGAAGGCTTGTTATTTAACAGTATAACATAGACTATATACCAATGTCAACCAAGTCAGCCCAAAGATTAGCTATCCATATAACTAAATTAACCAAACCAATAATTTTGTATTTGTAAATGAAGTGAGTCAAAGTGAAAAACTTTGATGGGTCTTTTCTATATGGGTTGCCCGGGACTCGAACCCGGAACTAGTCGGATGGAGTAGATAATTCTTCCTTGTTACAATAGAGAAAAATCCCTCCCCAAATCGTGCTTGCATTTTTCATTGCACACGACTTTCCCTATGTAGAAATAGCCAATTTCTATTCCAAAGAGGAAGTTCTACTAATTTTTTTAATTAGTAAGTTGATTCACCTACTCTTTATTATAATAAAAAGAACATTTCAGAATGAAAAATAGAAAAGTTTTTTCTTGATCATTTATCAACCCTTTCCTGTTTCTTAATTTCGTCTAATGATTAATTAAGAGGGTTGACCAGGTCATTGATACGTATAATATCCAAATACCAAATACGCTCAGTGTGTGATCCACAGAAAGAAAAAAGAGTTGTTTTGGTGAACATCAAAGAAAAAACTTGCTCTTCTTCCATAAAAAATTCTTCTAAAAATGCCGAACCCAATCGTTGCATAAAAGTTCGTACCGTGCTTTTATGTTTACGAGCTAAAGTTCTAGCACATGAAAGTCGAAGTATATACTTTAGTCGATACAAAGTCCGTTTTTTCGAAGATCCACTATGATAATGAAAAAGATTTCTACATATCCGACCAAATCGATCAAGAATATCCCAATCTGATAAATCTGTCCAAATGGGTTTACTAATAGGATGCCCCGATCCAGTACAAAATTGAGCTTTTGATAAGTATCCTATGAGGAGAGTAGCGGGGACTATGGTATCGAATTTTTTCATTCGAGTATCTATTAGAAATGAATTCTCCAGCATTTGATTC
>NW_028259808.1:0-30862 GCF_056163025.1 Triticum urartu | reverse complement strand
ACGGAGTATTTGAAACACGGGAAAGAAGTACCACTCGGGTAATATTTCCAGAGGAGTTGCAAACGGATCTGCCGGTTCACCAATCATTGATGGCTCGAGAACCGCTAAACCTACATTACATGCAATAGTACCTAGAATTACTACTGGAAAAATATATAAAAGATCGTTGGGCCATGCGGGTTCCCCGTAATAATTATGTCCCATCCCTTTAGCTAATTTAGCTCTTAATACAGGATCATTTAAGTCCTGGTTTCTTTGTTATTGGGATAGGTGAACTCTTTAGGATCCATCCCCCAAAGGAACCGGACATGAGAATTTATCATCATCCGGCTCGAGCAAGAGTGAAAGAAATAAGACCGCGGAAGATCCTTAATAGAATTAAGGTTTATAATGACTCAATGACTCTAGGCAAGAAAAGCTTTATCAGATTCTCTTTTCCGAAGTTGCACCTACAACTACTCATTGAAAATAATCCTATTCTTATGGGTAAATGCTCAATATCCAAGTGGGCTTACAAATTTGATCATGATCAATTGCTTTGTGGATTGTCTCATGTCTCTTGATTAGTTGGTATTTATCCCCTCAATATCGCAAGTTTCTTACCTCCAAACAAAATATTTACTTGTTACTAATAAAAAATCAAAAAGTTTAGCCTACATTCTTCCTTAGATCCCTTCTTTTACTCCGATAGTATTGCGGATCACAATCGATGCAAAGAAAATGAATGCATTTCCATACTATAATAAAAAGGTAAGTGTAATAAATAGAGAACTGGATCATGTCACATGACTTATTCCATTTCTACTCTATGGGATCTTACGGAGCCTGTTCATGGATGACATGGTTGCGTATGATCATAGAAGATATTCTCCTCAAGTGAACCAGCCTATCCTTCCTAGGTAGGGGACTTACATGTTGATTGGATGCGGAGACACCTTTGGTTGTGAATTCTAATGTGGCAGATCCAATTCTTTATCTGCATGGCCAAATCAATAATTCAAGTCACACACTCCCATAATCCGCCTTTTTTCTTTCGTAAAATTAACTTCAACTATTTGTATTGTATAAAAATACTTTGGAGTTGAAGAGAAGTATCCAAATGACATGTGTTATTTTACAATAACCCATGCTTGTAGCAATGAAATACCAAAACCTACCCGATATGATATATGATAATTATAATTCTCTATGATATGCCTTCCCTATAAAGGACCCGAAATACCTTGCTTACGTATCATTGGAAAGTGCATTAACATAAATACGGCAGTAAGCAGAGCAGTACAAAGGTATGTAAACTATAAAAACGAGTCAAAGTGGATTGGCCCACACTAGCACTTCCGCGTAATAACTCCACTAAAGGCGATCCTATTACCGGAATGGCGTCAGGTACACTGTCACAATTTTGACTGCCCAATAGCCAATTTGATCCCAAGGCAAAGAATAACCAGTTACACCAAATGATGCAGTCAAAACAGCCAAAACCACACCTGTGACCCAAGTTAATTCGCGGGGTTTTTTAAATCCCCCTGTGAGATACACACGAAATACATGCAGGATCATCATTAAAACCATCATACTTGCTGACCATCGATGAACTGATCGGATTAACCAACCAAAGTTGGCCTCGGTCATTATGTATTGAACCGAGGAAAAAGCCTCTGTAACGGTTGGTCGGTAGTAAAAAGTCATAGCAAAACCGGTAGCGACTTGTACTAGAAAACAAGTAAGTGTAATTCCCCCCTAAACAATAAAATATGTTGACATGGGGAGGAACATATTTACTAGTTATATCATCTGCAATTGCCTGAATCTCAAGACGTTCCTCAAACCAATCATATACTTTATTGAGATAGGTAACTAACCCGAGTCCCCCTCTAAGAGCCGTATATGAAAATTTCATCTCGTACGGCTCAAGCAGAAACACAAAAATTTTCAACGAATATTAGAAAAAAGGTTCAAAACTTCATCAGCCACTGAATTGGGTCGATTTGCCTTGAAGATATCAAATAAGAAAAATCCGGAATATCTTCTTTGTGATGATAATGCCAAAAAATCTCAAGTTGGCGCGTCTTTCTTTCTTCCTTTCCCTTATGTTGGTCATTAGAGGCTTCTTGACTTTTCTCTTCCCTATAAAGGATTTGTTTTTTTATGCGTAATATAGAAATTATCTTGTTGAGATCCTATGAATCAGTTCAATTAAAACCTTAGATTCATACTAGAGCCACGATGATTTAGTCTCAAGCTAAACAAAAGGCAAGGGTTCTTCGAATAAGAACCGCTTGATAATCATTTATTGAATCAGTGTAATGACTCGACAAAATCGAGAGAAAAAAAGTTGTCTTTTGGCAAACAAAATTGGAAGGAAGAAAATTTCTTTTTATTTTTATTTAAGAACTACTTGAATTTTTCAGTCTGGTTGCGAGGTCTTAATAGTGAGTATGAATCATAGTTCCATTTTTTTTGATCCACTCTATCTATTTCGTGTTCCAGATACTAGAATAAATAATATCTGACGAATTAGAATCATCTTGATAGAGATAACAGGCCCTTTCTATGTATTATCAATAGGATCAATTCTAACAAGTCACACACTCATATTCCAGAGATACCGAAACAAAAAAATTCCGCGGTCGAACTACCATAATATCTAGAAATGTAGATCTTAAACTAGAAAGGCTTTTTTGGATGGAAAAACTCTGACTTCCTAGTTTTAGTTAGTAGAAACCTAATTGGTTAAAATTCCGTCCAGTAAAACGGAAGAATTATAAATTTCTAAAATGATAGATAGGAATATAGCGAATAAAGCCATTGCGATCCCCATAAAAAGGAGTAGTCCCCCAACCCGGGGCGACTTTCCATATTCCGAATTCAAGGGTTTCAGTAAACTACCTGCACCAGTTCGTTTTGGCCTAGGTTTAGAACTATCTTCAACGGTTTGTGTAGCCATAAATTCTATTTAATCATTGGTGTTGACTTTGTATACTATTCCGTTGTAGTTGTAAATACACGATCTTTTCGTAGATCCATTGTAATCTTGAAATTCTATAAAAATGGAAACAGCAACTTTAGTCGCCATCTCCATATCTGGTTTACTTGTAAGCTTTACTGGGTATGCCTATATACCGCGTTTGGGCAACCCTCTCAACAATTAAGAGATCCATTCGAAGAACACGGAGACTAATTTAAGTAAGAAGTCTCCCAGATAGGGGGACTTCTTACTTAAATGAAATTATTTTATTCTTTTAGTTGGAGTTGGTGGAACCTTAGGTGGTTCTCGGAAGAAGATAGCGAAAAAAATTATCCTAAAGTCGAAACTAAAAGGAACGTATAAACCAATGCTTCCATAGATTCGATCCTGGTTTATTTACAATTATAACTTCCACACCTATTCATTTGTCATTTGGATAATTTCCCATATAAAGAAAGAAAAAGAGTCAAAGAAAGGATGGGAGATGTTTCCCATGTCAAATCAAAAAAGAGAGGTGAAAGATACTATAACAATGTGTATCAAACTGCCTGTTTCCTTGTAGTTGGATCTCCCACTTTTTGGAATGTTCCAAATTCCACTTGAGCATCCAAATCTGGATCAATACCAGCAAAAACATCTCGGAACAATGTTCTAGCGCCATGCCAAATGTGTCCGAAAAAGAAGAGCAAAGCAAAGGTAGCATGACCAAAAGTGAACCAACCCCTTGGACTGCTGCGAAAAACACCATCAGATTTCAAAGTAGCCCGGTCTAATTCAAAAATTTCCCCTAATTGAGAACGCCTCGCATATTTTTTTACAGTAGCAGGATCAGAATAACTTACTCCATTAAGTTCGCCACCATAGAACTCCACCGTTACACCTACTTGTTCAACACTATATTTGGATTCTGCTCTTCTAAAAGGAACGTCTGCTCTAACAATTCCCTCCTCATCTACCAAAACAACCGGAAATGTTTCAAAAAAAGTAGGCATACGGCGTACAAAAAGCTCACGTCCTTCTTTATCTCTAAAGACGGGATGTCCTAACCATCCAACAGCTATTCCATCCCCATTGTCCATTGAGCCTGCTCTGAATAATCCCCCTTTTGCCGGATTATTACCAATATAATCATAAAAGGCTAATTTTTCGGGAATTTTAGACCAAGCTTCTGATAAACTAAGATTTTCGGCTAAACCATTGCTAACTCTTCGATATATTTCTTGCTGAAAGTATCCCTGATCCCACTGATAACGAGTAGGCCCAAATAATTCGATTGGGGTCGTTGCTGACCCATACCACATAGTTCCAGCAACTACGAAAGCTGCAAAAAAAACAGCAGCGATACTACTGGAAAGTACAGTTTCATATTGCCCATACGTAATCCTTTATATAGACGTTGAGGCGGACGGACACTAAGATGGAATAAGCCCGCTAATATACCCAATGTACCCGCAGCAATATGATGAGAAGCTATTCCCCCCGGAACAAAAGGATCAAAACCTTCTGCACCCCACGCTGGATTTACAGCTTGTACTTTTCCAGTTAGTCCATAAGGATCGGATACCCATATCCCAGGACCATACAAACCCGTTACATGAAATGCCCCAAAGCCAAAGCAAGCCACCCCTGCAAGAAATAAATGAATTCCAAAGATCTTGGGCAAATCCAAAGAGGGTTTTCCCGTCCGCTCATCAGAGAATATTTCTAGGTCCCAATATACCCAATGCCAGATCGCTGCCAAGAAACACAAGCCAGAAAACACAAATATGCGTACCTGCCACACCTTCATAACTCCAAATACCCGGATTTGTTACAGTTCCTCCTGAAATACTCCAACCACCCCACGAATCCGTTATTCCTAAACGAGTCATGAAGGGAATTACGAACATACCTTGTCTCCACATTGGATCCAGAACAGGATCAGAGGGATCAAAAACTGCTAATTCGTATAAAGCCATTGAGCCAGCCCAACCAGAAACTAGAGCTGTGTGCATTATATGCACCGCAAGCAATCGACCCGGATCATTCAATACGACAGTATGAACACGATACCAAGGCAAACCCATGGAAATACCCCTTTAGCAAAGAAAAATAGACACGATGTCGCTTTATTTTATCGCATTGAAAAAGACTATCCATATCCTATGTACCTAACCCTTCTAGGGGATTCTGTGTCAGAAAGCGCGAATATTTATTTCATTCCATTAAAAATAAGAAGCCAATTCTGTTCATAAGAAGAAAGAGAAGCAGATCTATTCTATACTCGATAAGTGCCAATATGCAATGGGTAACTTGGCCAATTTGGAAAAAACGAAGAATAGATCGCTACCCCTCTTTGTTTAGCATTCAAATCACCCATTCCCTTTTCTTTATTCAATCTGTCTTACATTCCTTATATGTATAACCTTTCAATCTACGTATTAATAGAATCTATAATATTCATATAGAATAAGAATAAAAATTAAGACAATAAACTGCGGATTCTTTCTTTCTGTTCCATTCTTACGTTTCCATATTAAAGTGTGGTTTTCTTACTTAAATTTAATAATATTAATCTAATATGCCCATTGGTGTTCCAAAAGTACCTTACCGGATTCCTGGAGATGAAGAAGCGACTTGGGTTGACTTATACAATGTTATGTATCGAGAAAGGACACTTTTTTTAGGTCAAGAGATTCGTTGCGAGATCACGAATCATATTACAGGTCTCATGGTATATCTGAGTATAGAAGATGGAATTAGTGATATTTTTTTGTTTATAAACTCCCCAGGCGGGTGGCTAATCTCAGGAATGGCTATTTTTGATACGATGCAAACGGTGACACCAGATATATATACAATATGCCTCGGAATAGCCGCCTCCATGGCGTCCTTCATTCTGCTTGGAGGAGAACCCACCAAGCGTATAGCATTCCCTCACGCGAGGATTATGCTTCACCAACCTGCTAGTGCTTATTATCGGGCAAGGACACCAGAATTTTTACTAGAAGTAGAAGAGTTACACAAAGTTCGCGAAATGATCACAAGGGTTTATGCAGTAAGAACAGGCAAGCCTTTTTGGGTTGTATCCGAAGACATGGAAAGGGATGTTTTTATGTCAGCAGACGAAGCCAAAGCTTATGGACTTGTCGATATTGTAGGGGATGAAATGATTGACAAGCACTGCGATACTGATCCAGTGTGGTTTCCAGAAATGTTTAAGGATTGGTAGTGTCCGGATTTCTTGTAAAGTTATTTCACAGCTAAATTCGTGTTTTCCTCGATTTAATAGAAAATAGAAAGACTTCATGATGAGCAATCATCAGGTTAAGATGGATCTAAACCAATCCATTTTTTTTCTATATACATACAACATGCCGACGGTTAAACAACTTATTAGAAACGCAAGACAGCCAATACGAAATGCTCGAAAAACGGCCGCGCTTAAAGGATGCCCTCAGCGTCGAGGAACATGTGCTAGGGTGTATGTGCGACTCGTTCAGATCATGACTTCAAACAAATATAAAAAAAATTGAAGTATCCATGATTAGTACCAATGAATAGGATATAGCTTCTCTATCCTAGATTTCTATGGTATATGGAATTTATGGTTTCCTTTGGTGCAAATCCAATTATCTAAATTGGAAATAAGAAGCAATTCTCCCATTGGTAGCAAATGGTTATCCATTAAGCGGAGGAAATAGTAATAAAAAGAAAAAGGCTTATGCTCCTTTATCTTAAAAGAACGGACTAACAGGGTCAGCTACTTAGCCAACTTTCATAATTAAATACCGTCACTGTATGGATAACTCTTATTGTGAAAAGAGCTATTTACTCTATAATGGATAGGTAGAGCCAAAGAATGTGGACTATACAAGTTCGCAATACCTTTTGATGAAAGAAAGGGCTCCGGTGTATAGAGAGGGCCTCACCGTTTAAAAGGGAACCATAGAAACGATGGAACCCACTATTTTTTTTAGTATTATTAGAATGAATTTGTTATTTCGTATAGAAATAACTGAACGGAGTGGAATAAAAAATCGTGGTTGGGAAGGTTACTATAGCAAAAGCCATTGGAATTAATATTTTATATATCGGAATAATTAGTTTTGTTATTAATGAGAAAAAGGGTGGCTAAAAGAAGAGAAATCATTAGTTATTCATTAAGGTTAATTTGATTCAATGACCAGAGTTCCGCGAGGATATATAGCCCGGAGACGACGAACAAAAATGCGTTCATTTGCCTCAAACTTTAGAGGGGCTCATTTAAGACTTAATCGAATGATTACCCAACAGGTAAAAAGAGCTTTTGTTTCCTCTCATCGAGATAGAGGTAGGCAAAAGAGGGATTTTCGTCGTTTGTGGATCACTCGGATAAACGCAGCAACGCGGGTATATAAAGTATTCGATAGTTATAGTAAATTAATACACAACCTGTACAAGAAGAAATTGATTCTTAATCGTAAAATGCTTGCACAAGTAGCTGTATCAAATCCAAATAATCTTTACACGATTTCCAATAAAATAAAGATCATCAATTAAAGGTATAAATAAAGTAATATACTGGAATAATAAAAGATGAATTCCCGGAGAGGGAACTCCGGGAAGATACAATAAATTAAGATTAAGTGGTAGGAATCAACGAGCTGGATTACTTTCTTTATAATATATATAGGTCTGGCCCTTTCGAATTCGAATAAAACATCAACAATCGGAACTTAAGTTCCGGTTGTTGTTTCTTAAATTTTGGTTGTTGTTTCTTAAGTTTCGATTGGAATTGTACTTTTGCGTTAATTGAGGAATATGTCTATTTTTTCTGGGTCTAGAACCTGTAATTATTGAAATTGACTGGGCTTGAAATTGCTTTTCGTTCTCATAGTTACGAAACGGTAAGAAAGATAAAATACGAGCCTGTTTTATAGCAAGAGTAATTAATCGTTGTTGTTTCAAGGTTAATCTATTTATTCGTCTCGATAATATTTTTCCTTGTTCACTAATAAATCTATTAATTAAACTCATGTTTCTATAATCAATTCGATCTCCCGGGCCAATCCGGGGACGCCTACGAAAAGGTTGTTTAGATTTACGAAAAGGTTGCTTGAATTTACGAAAAGTTTGCTTGGATTTACGAAAGGGTTGCTTGGATTTATTAAAAGTTTGCTTGGATTTACTAAAGGGTTGCTTAGATTTAAGAAAAGGTTGTTTAGATGTATACATGATTTATTCCTTATTTAAAATTTGAAAATTTGAAAATTCACTTCTTTATTTTATTAATTTAGGATCCAGAAGAAGTAGTTTTTCTTTGATCCATATCTTATTTGATTCATATTATAGTATATGAATACCCTCTATACATATGAAATAATATCTACCGGAAATCAGATGAGTTGATTTGTATTTTGTATTCTATACTATGTTTTCTTTATATATTAAATATGAAGTTCTTACTCTTTCTGTTGTTTGGAAAGATCAAACACACGATGTTCCTATTTCTTTATTTCGTGATGAGTCGTATGCTTGCGACAATAACGACAAAATTTTTTGAATTCTAATTGTCCGGGTGTATTGTGGCGATTCTTTTGAGTACTATATCTAGAAATCCCCGTCGATTCCTCATTGGCACCTTTTCGAACACAACTGATGCATTCCAAAATAACTCTGATTCTAACATCTTTTCCCTTGGCCATGAACCTCCTTTTCTTTTTGGATTGACTTAACTTAATTCTTCTACTTATTCTTTTATTCTTCTATTTTGAATCCGAAGAAGAAGAATAAAATTCATTAGAATAATTTTTTTTTATTCTTTAATTAAGTAATAAAAAATAGAGAAATAATTAAAGAATACAATCCTTGTCGAATTAGCAAAGATTTTGGTTCGAAATCCTTTCATTTAATTAGCCAGCCCCGCCTTTTCTATGCTCTGATTTCTGAGGCCTTATTTAGCTTGGGTACCCCTTTAAATTGAATTTCTATTTTCAAAAATGGGGTTTACCAAATTTTTAATGACTCTGAGGTTCAACCCAATCCATCTTTTCTTTCTTTTTCCTTCCGATACTAAAAAAAGATTGAAAAGGATCAAATTTTGTCATATCACGAAGAAATCTATCCCTCCCATAGCAATAACTAGAATTAAAAAAAAGGGAATGACAAAGCATCTGGGAATAAACGATTAATTTCTATCAATAAACCTGCTAAAGCACCAAACCATAGAGTACTTAGCACGGGTGCTACAGAGAGATATGTTTTTATATCCCGCATTGAAAATCCTCCTTCCTTGTTGGAATACATATATGATCATAAACTCTTGCCCAAGATTGTTATGCTATATATAAAATGAACCATATCGACGAAATTTTCCTATCCCTAAAAAAGAAAAAGATGACCCCTTCTTCCTATATATTACCAAGGAAAAGTAATCCTTCTTTTATAGGCGAAATTATATTGGATTTTATATGTATATAATTCCTTAATTATATGAGACCAAAAAGAAGAAATGACACGAGGGTTCTATATATAGATAGAGAAAGAAAGAAGAAGAAAATTATGATGTGGAAAAGAAGACAGGAATTGTGTACAATGGCATTGTACAACAATTTAATTTGGAAAAGGGATGTAGCGCAGCTTGGTAGCGCGTTTGTTTTGGGTACAAAATGTCACAGGTTCAAATCCTGTCATCCCTACCTATTACTTCTTTCTTCTTTATAGGCAGTAGCGACGAGATCAATTAAAGTAAAGTGGGTATAACTTGAATTTGTGGAG
This sequence comes from Triticum urartu, assembly GCF_056163025.1. Lineage (NCBI taxonomy): Eukaryota > Viridiplantae > Streptophyta > Magnoliopsida > Poales > Poaceae > Triticum > Triticum urartu. The sequence continues at coordinate 21,156 of NW_028259808.1, read as the reverse complement.
ACTATACGTACGTGAGATACATTAGGAATAGAAAAAGATTTTCTTTTTGAATGAATGAAAGCGCTCTTAGTTCAGTTCGGTAGAACGCGGGTCTCCAAAACCCGATGTCGTAGGTTCAAATCCTACAGAGCGTGATTCCATCTATTTTATGTCGAAGCAGAGTAAAATAACTTAACAAAATTGAATTGTAACTCCAATTTCAATTTGACCTCCTCTCTGGTCTGGAGGAGGTCAATCAAAAAAAAAAAATGACTCAATCAAAGATCCAACTGATCCCCACGCCTGTATTGCAAATACGCAGTCACGAATAATCCCGCTAAAGTAATAGGAATTAGGCCTAAGACGATTCCAAATAGAAAAACTTCAATCATTTCGATTTGTTCGAGGGGATAAAAAAAGAGGTACGATCTATCCCTAAATAGTACTCTAAATTATCCACGAATCTCAATGACCAAGAAAAGAATTCCTAATTAGTCTGGAAAAGAGTCGTAGAATGCCAGGAATCCCAAAGAAAGATTTTTCTTTTCTGAATTATAATTATTCAGTCAATTCAAATAAGGCGTATCTTGTTCAAGCCAATAAATAGAGCTGGGGTTATAGTTAAAGCAGCCAGTAGAAAACCAAAATAACTAGTTAAAGTAAGCATGAAAGAGTTAAATTCCATTTATTTTTTTTTACTACACTACATATGTTGGTAAAGCATTTACCTAAGTTATGGAAAATTCATAATTCATCAGTTATTTTAGATAATACTAAAAAACAAGATAGAGTAAGATACAGAAGTGTAAAAGAAAGTGGATTCATCAGATGATACATGAGTCCCTAATTCCGAATCAAGAGATTTGTTGTGGAATTTGTCAATTGAGTAAAGTAATAATATTAAGAACTAGATCATCTAACCCCATTGAATGAAAAAAAGAAATTCAATTTTCAGGGAAATTTTTGAATAAGAGATAAATAAACAATTGAATTTGAAAAAAAAAACTTCTTTCTATTTTGGATAATTTCTTTTTCAATAGGACCCTCTTTTTGGAGTGAACGATCGAATATTCCCCTATTCCTTCTTATTTTAACTGATTGTATTCCATATGGAATAAGAGGAGAACAAAAGCATTCCACGACCTGCCAAGGGGCTGTTAAAAAAAAAAAAAAAAGAAAGCTCTTCCTTGAATTTACTTTATTTTTATTCCTTTTTCGAACTCCAACCAAAGTAGATTCGAAGACGAGTCACTTCAATTATCCTTTTAAGTTCTATTCTATCTTCTGTCTTTCCCTATTTCATCTCGTAAAGTTCCGCGCTCGCAGTTTGGTCAAGAAAGTTAGACCTAATCCAACAAACAATACAAGGATGAATTACGAATTATGAAAGGATAGATTTCACATATACTTGTCCTTGTATTGTGTCAGTATGAGAATATCCTTCCTAAATTATTTATCCAAACCTATTGATCATTAACTTAGATTTTCCCAAGATTTTGGCTGCTATTCCGAATTACTCTATTATTCCGAAGCCAATGAAAAGTAAGTAGAACCTACAAAAATGGGGTTTTCTATTGATGCCTTGAATAACATATAGCTTACCTATAGACAAAAAAAAAATAAAAAAGTAATTATGTTTCGGAACCAGGCAAAACCAGATTGCTGTGCCATAGGAAGGATAGCTATACTAATTCGGTATACTCAAAATACACCTTTGGTACAAAATTGACAATCTCACAAGGATGAAATATCAGTAATTTTCTATTTACTGGTCGATCCCATCTTTTACGGAATCAATTCCTTTTTTGAATGTACAAAAATTTTGGGAGTTCAGCATGTCTGGAAGCACGGGAGAACGTTCTTTTGCTGATATTATTACCAGTATTCGATACTGGGTTATTCATAGCATTACTATACCTTCCCTATTCATTGCGGGTTGGTTATTTGTCAGTACGGGTTTAGCTTATGACGTGTTTGGAAGTCCTAGGCCAAACGAGTATTTCACGGAAAGCCGACAAGGAATTCCGTTAATAACCGACCGTTTTGATTCTTTAGAACAACTCGATGAATTTAGTAGATCCTTTTAGGAGGCCCTCAATGACCATAGATCGAACCTATCCTATTTTTACAGTGCGATGGCTGGCTATTCACGGACTAGCTGTACCTACTGTTTTTTTCTTGGGATCAATATCAGCAATGCAGTTCATCCAACGATAAAACAAATTCCAACTATAGAACTATGACACAATCAAACCCGAATGAACAAAATGTTGAATTGAATCGTACCAGTCTATACTGGGGTTTATTACTCATTTTTGTACTTGCTGTTTTATTTTCCAATTACTTCTTCAATTGAGAGAAAGAAAGAGACTAATAAGAATTCTCTTATCCCATTTGGAAGGATACCATCCTTATAACTACCCATGACTGTTTTTGTCTCTAGCATGACCAATTGATAAAATGTGGAGGAAAGTAGGGGAAATGGCCGATACTACTGGAAGAATTCCTCTTTGGCTGATAGGTACTGTAGCTGGTATTGCTGTGATTGGTTTAGTAGGTGTTTTCTTTTATGGTTCATATTCTGGATTGGGTTCATCTCTATAGTAATCGGAGGGACCAGATTGTAAACATGAAAAAGTAGGAGCTTAGCGGGTCCTTACCCCCCTTTATCTGATTAGAGCGGAAAGGACCCGCGGAATTTTTATTTTACTCTTATAACGCGAATTGAATCTATTCGATTCACTCTTATGAAGCAACAAGAAAAAGAGATCACTCGAGGATCCAATATCTTATTCCACGAAGGAAGTATCCTGAAAATCCTTGATTTAGTTTCGAGTAATAAACTAATAAAACCTTAATCAAAACTATTCAACTAGCCTAAAAATAAAAAAACCTTCAATGGAAGAGTTTACTTTTTTTTTGCAAAATTTCTGTAAATTTGAAGTTGAACTTAATTAAACAAGCCAAGCAATTTGCTCACAATCACAAGAAATTTTTCCCCCGCCATATTTTCTTCCCCTCTGTTTGTCCACTACCTCGGCTAAACCTAAGCAAAAGAAAAAGAGGTCCAAGAGACAGACCCGAATAAAGAAGAAATAGTAATCTTTGACGAATTAGGAAGAAAAAGGATTCTTATTTTGATACAAGAAGAATCGGCACAAGAAAAAGGCTTTTTCTTGTGCCGAATAGACGATTAAGAAGACCTGCAATCCCTCCGAAAAAGAAGAAATTTTAATTTGATTGTTCTCGCCTTTGCCTTGGATTCTCTTCTTTTGCATGGGATATAAATAAGGAATTCCAGACATCTCATAAACAAAAAGCAGTCTAAACAAAAAAAGGATTTCCAAAATAGATCATAGATAATTCTAGCAATTGCCAATAAATCGAGGCTTTTTACCAACTTGATGGTAAGAAATCCCGGGACCTAGAAATTCATTTCGTACAATTGAACCTTTTCAAACTGTTTCTTTTTGAGAACCAAAAAAACTTGTGCCAAAATAACGGATGCGAAGAAGAACAAAAGGCCTTGGACACGTAATGGATCCTGAAGCACGATTTCTGCGTCCCCCTGACCAAAACCTCCCACATTAGGATTGCTTGTTAATGGTTGATCAAGCTTGATGGATTCCCCCTCTGTAAACAAGAAGTTCTGGTCCGGGAGGTATAATATCAATCACTTGGCGTCCATCTGATGCATCAACTATGGATATTTCATACCCCCCCTTTTCTTTACGTAGTATTTTTCTTACTATACCTGTTGACGTAGCATTATAGACTGTATTGTTACTCTTGCTACCATCAGGATAGATCTGTCCTCTTCCTCGGTTTCCCCCTACATATATGGGATATTTTAAGAAATGAGCATCTTTCTTCGTAGCAGGATCAGGGGAAAGAATGGGAAAGACAATTTCACTATATTTCTTACCGGGAACAGGGCCTATCACAAGAATGTTTTTTTTATCGGGACGATAACTCTGAAAAGCAAGATTTCCTATCTTTTCTTTTAACTCAGGGGAAATACGATCGGGCGGCGCTAATTCGAATCCCTCGGGCAAAATAAGAACAGCACCTACATTCAACCCTCCCTTTTTTCCATTAGCAAGAACTTGTTTCAATTGCATATCATAAGGAATTCGAAGAACTGCTTCAAATACAGTATCGGGAAGCACAGCTTGGGGAACTTCAATATCGACGGGCTTGCTAGCTAAATGGCAATTGGCACATACAATTCGTCCAGTTGCTTCTCGTGGGTTTTCATAACCTGCTGCGCAAAAATGGGATATGCATTTGAAATAGATGTCCGAGTTATTACGTATATCATGATCGATACAGAAATCGATCGAGTTATCTGTTCCTTTACCCAAGAAAAAGTATTTCTATTTTCCATGTCCAATCGCAGATCCCAGAATTTCTACAATAAATTAGATAGGTAGCTAAGCTAATCTAGTTCCCTATACACGAATCTGTTGTCATTCTACTGCAACAGTTGTACTGCAATGATGAATACCTTAAAGTAGGTATAAATAGAAAGAATTTTGCTAAAATGGAAAAGGGCTTTCTTTCTAAAAAAAGATGCTTGCTAATTTGATTAATATTAATATCGGGAGATCAAATGAATTTATGCTTCACTAATTGAATGATAAATGACTACAAGCGAAGGAGATAGACGATTTAAACAAAAAAAGACCCAAAATTTCAAACATGTATCTAGAATTACTGGAAAACTACAAACAAAAATAGTGAAAATAAGCTCGTTAGGAGCCCATCCAAAATCGTTGTAGACCCAACGAATTACTAGTTCCCAACCACGGGTGGAGTGAAATCCAACAAAAAAATCAGTAACTAAAAGAATAAAAAAAGCTTTTATTGAGTCATTTAAATTATAGAAGAATTCCTGAACCCAAGAATTCAAAATGACAAGTTCCTCTTTACCCAGAAAAAAAGAACCACTTAGAATAGCCAAACAGATTATATTTGTCGAGAAATGCAAAATGGTATGGAGATGATCCTCATTATTTATTTTGACCCATTGTATTATTTCCTTGTGTATTCCTGTAGGAGGTTTTTGTACATGTGTCTTTAGTTTCCCTTTTATCATCTCGTCCAAGAGAGAAAGTTCTTCTAATTCTATGAATCTTTCTAGAATCCTTTTCTCTTGAATATCAGTTAAGAGAGTTTCGGATTGCCTGGTATTCCACCAATTCTTAATCCAAAGTTCCAGACATTTGTTAAATGAGGAAGAGACCCCCCAAGGCAAAAGTACGATAAATACAAGATATAGTAAAGAAGGCAATGCTTTCTTTTTTTTCATTTTTGATCTGTAAATGGAGTTGTTAATGAATATGCTTCATTCGCTGACTCTATTCCATTCCCTGACTCTATATGATGATATTTCTATTTCATGATATTTCTATTTCTTTGAAGCAAAAACTCTATAGGTTTGATACCCTGTATCTATTCTTCTTTTTTGTATATTAGTTATTAGTGGAATTTCAGTGCATTGGGTTCTTTCTTAGATCTAGATGGAATGAAATAGTGAAATAGAATAAAAAAAAAGCCCTTTCGGATGAAAAAGGAAGAATAGTATGCGATATATCTAACTTGGATAAAAAAAAATTAAAAGCAAATTTCTCTTATCCTCGTTTGTTCCTTCCTTTAGATAAATACTTAAAAATCCCCTTACAATAACAAATCCAATTTAGAAGGGACTTCCTCCCTGTGTTGAGAAAACTTTTCTTCTTCCAATTCTTCTTTTCTTCATTCAACTCAGTTCAAAAAAGATACCTCAAAATACTTCAATTGGTACGCGCAAGAAATAGGCCAATTCGGCAGCTTTTTGTTCAATTTCTCGTGGAGTAAAAAATTTATCATCAGTACGAGTCAAGGGAATGATCCCCTGGCCCCGGATTTCCATATAAAGAATACGACGAGGATAAAGACCCTCTTTAACCTGAATTCTAATTGATTGGATATCCCGCATAAGGAATCGAAGGAAGACGCGACGTTTTATTCCAGGGAATCCCCAACGAAAAATGCACACTATTCCCTCTTTTCTATCGAATCGGTCATAACCACTACCTACATTCCACAAAATAGTACACCACAAGTAGGAGCTAATGAATAGGCCTGCGATTCCGTAGAAAGACATCACGACCCCCTGCGGAAAAAAAAGAATTTCTTGAGATGGAAGTATAGATATAATATTCTTACCAAGATAACTGGAAATCCCAACCGATAAGAATCCTAGTGAACCTAGAAAAAGAATACAGGCCCAGAAAAAATTACCCCTTTTTCGAGAACCTTTTAGAAGTTCTACCCATATGTGTTCTGATCGCCAATTCATATTAGATATACTAAATCCAGCAGCGGTCGATTGAAATTGAGAGAATAAGCTAAATAATTTTGACTTTACTTTTTTTGATTCTGAAATCGCCTTCAGCAACTAGTACTCCTGTGAAATAATAGGTTAGATACATTGACTTTCTATTCAAAAAATATTCGTTGATTCAATTAAAATAAATAAAATAAAACTCGCTATACCTGGCTCTGCATATTCATGCATTTATGCTCGTAGCCTATATCCGCATCCATAACCGTTTTTCATTTGTGTGTAGAAAGTGTGTGTAGAAAAAGCCACATACCCTACCATATTATATTACTTACACTAAAAAATACTAGACAATCTTATTTTTTTGCACATAAAGAAATAAAGAAGTCATTGCAATTGCCGGAAATACTAAGCCTACTAAAGGCACGAAAATAGAAGGTAAGTTTAAATCCGTCATGGAATAGGTGTCTCAATTCAAATTTACTATTTCTATCTAGTCGAAAAATATCTTAAGATTCTTATGATATAATTAAGTATATCTATTATAAGGAATATTGACTATTGTATTGTATTTTTTATTTTTAGTTTGAAAAATATTCTGTAAAAAAAATGAAAGGATAATAAGAAAATTCCAAAAAAGGAGAACTAATTAAAAAGATTTTATTTTGATTTTCCCATCCTCATGGCCTTTCTATCTTTCTAATCTAATTTGAAATTGGATTCAAAAGAAAGCGGTTAGAATTTACTTCCTGCATACATACTTCTCTAGAAGCGCATACAATAATGCGTGGTAAAGGCGGAAAAATAGTATATTCAATCAAAATCAAAGGGCAAATTATCTTACCTACTATAGATCCCCTACTACCCTCTTAGACTTTAAAAGGCGATATACCACCCAAAGAAAGGGTATGAAAATGCCGGGTGGAGTTAGCTTTTCGACGAAGACCTGTCCCGTGCAGCGAAGCCCTGTTAGTAAGACCCCCCGCAATAATGGATTATAGAAGAATATTATTCCAAATACTCCTCTGGACGCATATAGTAGCATTGCGATTCCGAATCTTTTTTATTTATGAATATGAACAGAAAAAATTCATTGTATCGTTGGGTCGGAGCGGAGGTTTGGTCCAGAAAAATTAGAAACAAAACGTCTACTCTACCGCATTGAAGTCTATAGCGCTGTATTTCCACGAAAGTATAATTCTTACCATCAGGATACGATCCTTTCTTTTGAACTAAACGTCTCTACGATGGGTCCAGGTTCTATGTCCAATCCCAAATCAAGGATTTCTCGCTCTTGATCGGAGTCATAAACTAAAAAAAAACTACCTTTTTATCCTTTTTCTCAAGGTTATAGAAAACTTCCTTATCTAGTTCTAGCATTTTGAAAAAAAAAAAATGCTTCTTTTTTTACACACAGTTCGAGTCACTTGTTGACTCACGATTACGCCTGTTAAAAGTTTCAAACGTCCTCTTTTTTGAAATTGAAAGAGAGTCCTATAAAAAGGTCTAACTTCCAAACTATGTCTTTTTTCATTCATTCTCCTTTAGTTTTTTTCTCTATCTAGAAGTGGAATAGAATAACCCGGTTGAAGGGTAATGATCATACGTCTGTAATGCATTGTATGGCCCAGAATAGGTCCTATTCTTCTACCTTTTCCAGGTAGTCGATGGCTATTCACAGCTACCACCTTAACACCAAAGAAGAGTTCGACCCAATGCTTTATTTCTGTCTTAGTGAATCCCGATTCGACATTAAAAGTATATTGATTCTTTCCCAATAAACGAAGACTTTTTTCTGTAAATACTGCGTATTTGATTCCATTATCATTATCATATGATAATACTATATTTTATTATTTTATTATTTTATTTGTATTTCTTTATTGTATTATACCTTAATATATATATTCTAGATATATAGAATAGACGAATCTCAATTTGTCAAGTCTCATGATCATATCATGATCTATTTTTATTCGGCTCAATCTTTTTTTTCTAAAAAAGATTGAGCCGAGTTTAATTGCAATCAATTAGAAGAATAAAGAAGAATTACTGCATTTCATAACTGATTTTTTTCTCTTTTTATTTCGTTTCTTTTTTATTTATACCTTCTTTATCTTTAGTTTTATCTAGTTAATCAATAGTATCTACCGGCTCGAACTCGAATTTGATCGCCTTCCATACTTCACAAGCTGCGGCTAGTTCAGGACTCCATTTGCAAGCTGCTCGGATAATTTCATTACCTTCGCGAGCAAGATCGCGCCCTTCGTTACGAGCTTGTACACAGGCTTCTAAAGCCACTCGATTAGCTGCTGCACCAGGTGCATTTCCCCAAGGATGTCCTAAAGTTCCTCCACCAAATTGTAATACAGAATCGTCCCCAAAGATTTCGGTCAGAGCTGGCATATGCCAAACATGAATACCACCTGAAGCTACCGGTATAACACCTGGCATGGATACCCAGTCCTGAGTGAAAAAGATACCGCGAGCACGATCTTTTTCAATAAAATCATCGCGCAATAAATCAACAAAACCTAAAGTCATTTCGCGTTCCCCTTCTAACTTACCTACTACTGTACCGGAGTGGATATGATCTCCCCCAGACATACGCAATGCTTTAGCTAATACACGGAAATGCATACCATGATTTTTCTGTCTATCAATAACTGCATGCATTGCACGGTGAATGTGAAGAAGTAGGCCATTGTCGCGGCAATAATGAGCCAAAGTAGTATTTGCGGTGAATCCCCCAGTTAAGTAGTCATGCATTACAATAGGAACCCCTAATTCTCTTGCAAATACAGCTCTCTTAATCATTTCTTCACATGTACCCGCAGTCGCATTCAAGTAATGCCCCTTGATTTCACCGGTTTCGGCCTGTGATTTATAAATAGCTTCGGCACAAAAGACAAAACGGTCTCTCCAGCGCATAAATGGTTGTGAGTTTACGTTTTCATCATCTTTGGTAAAATCAAGTCCACCACGTAGACACTCATAACACGCTCTACCATAATTTTTTGCGGATAATCCCAATTTTGGTTTAATAGTACATCCCAATAAAGGACGACCGTACTTGTTCAACTTATCTCTTTCAACTTGGATACCATGAGGCGGGCCTTGGAAAGTTTTTGAATAAGTAGGGGGAATTCGTAGATCCTCCAAACGTAGAGCACGTAGGGCTTTGAAACCAAATACGTTACCTACAATGGAAGTAAACATGTTAGTAACGGAACCCTCTTCAAATAGGTCTAATGGATAAGCTACATAACAGATCCATTGGTTGTCTTCCCCAGCAACAGGCTCGATGTGATAGCATCGTCCTTTGTAACGATCAAGACTGGTAAGTCCATCAGTCCAAACAGTTGTCCATGTACCAGTAGAAGATTCGGCAGCTACTGCAGCCCCTGCTTCTTCGGGCGGAACCCCAGGCTGAGGACTTACTCGGAATGCTGCCAAGATATCAGTATCCTTAGTTTCATACTCTGGGGTGTAGTAAGTCAATTTATAATCTTTAACACCAGCTTGAAATCCAACACCTGCTTTAGTTTCTGTTTGTGGTGACATAAGTCCCTCCCTATAACTCTTGAATTAAGAATTCTCACAATAACAGGGTCTACTCGATGTTAATTAGGCGTAAATGAAACTTTAGCAAAAATCTCGTAAAACAAAAAGGATATTCAATTAATATAATATCAACTCATTAAAGAAAATTGAGGGCATGCTTAGGTTAATGAATATGTTTCATTCATATATAATGCGTACACCCTGTGTATGTTCTATCCTATAGGAATTCCAATATAGGAATTCGATAGGAATTGAGTTGTTGTTATGGTAAGTTAACACGGTTCGTTATTAAACCATGGATTTGATTTACCAAATCCATAATTATTGTATACTCTTTGATAGATATAGCGCAACCCAAATTAATTCCTAATCCTTATTTTACAAGTTCTTAATAGTTCTCTTTTCTTATTTTGAATGCAAATACCTAACTAAATACTAATAAAATTCTTTGTTGACAGCAATCTATGCTTCACAGTAGTATATATTTTGTATATCGAAGTCCTAGATAGGAAAGTAGAGTAGGCACAGATCCTCCACAAAAGGCAAAATGTATATGAAAAAAAAGATTGATTGAACTTTCCAATGGACTCATTCCATGAGTAAACGATTGAATGGGATTCGCTTGGGCAACGAAATCAAGTCCTGGTCCCCTTTTCTCTCTTATTGAATTAACTAATTCATTTCCTTTTTACTTTTGGATTTTTTTTGATTTGATTTGGCATTATTCAACAATAAAAAAAGAAAAATTTCGACAAATTCCTTTTTTTTAATTATGTGATAATTATGAGAACCAATCCTACTACTTCTCCTCCCGGGGTTTCCACAATTGAAGAAAAAAGTACAGGTCGTATCGATCAAATTATTGGACCCGTGCTGGATGTCACTTTTCCCCCAGGCAAGTTACCTTATATTTATAACGCTTTGGTAGTCCAGAGTAGAGACACTGCCGATAAGCAAATTAATGTGACTTGTGAGGTACAACAATTATTAGGAAATAATCGAGTTAGAGCTGTAGCTATGAGTGCTACGGACGGGTTGATGAGAGGAATGGAAGTGATTGACACGGGAGCTCCTCTCAGTGTTCCGGTCGGTGGAGCTACTCTCGGACGAATTTTCAACGTTCTTGGGGAGCCTGTTGACAATTTGGGTCCTGTAGATAGTAGTGCAACGTTCCCTATTCATAGATCTGCGCCTGCCTTTATCGAGTTAGATACGAAATTATCCATCTTTGAAACAGGTATTAAGGTCGTCGATCTTTTAGCTCCTTATCGACGTGGAGGAAAAATAGGACTATTTGGGGGGGCTGGAGTAGGTAAAACAGTACTGATCATGGAATTAATCAATAACATTGCTAAAGCTCATGGGGGCGTATCCGTATTCGGTGGAGTAGGGGAACGGACTCGTGAAGGAAATGATCTTTATATGGAAATGAAGGAATCCGGAGTAATTAATGAAAAAAATATTGAGGAATCAAAGGTAGCTCTAGTCTATGGCCAAATGAATGAACCACCGGGAGCTCGTATGAGAGTTGGTTTAACTGCCCTAACTATGGCGGAATATTTCCGAGATGTTAATAAGCAAGACGTGCTTTTATTTATCGATAATATCTTTCGTTTTGTTCAAGCAGGATCAGAGGTATCCGCTTTATTAGGGAGAATGCCCTCCGCAGTGGGTTATCAACCTACTCTTAGTACAGAAATGGGTTCTTTGCAAGAAAGAATTGCTTCTACTAAAAAGGGATCTATAACTTCGATTCAAGCAGTTTATGTACCTGCAGACGATTTGACCGACCCTGCCCCTGCCACAACATTTGCACATTTGGATGCTACTACCGTACTTTCCAGAGGATTAGCTTCCAAGGGTATTTATCCAGCAGTAGATCCTTTAGATTCAACCTCGACTATGTTACAGCCTCGGATCGTTGGCAACGAACATTATGAAACTGCGCAAAGAGTTAAGGAAACTTTACAACGTTACAAAGAACTTCAGGACATTATCGCAATTCTTGGCTTGGATGAATTATCGGAAGAGGATCGTTTAACTGTAGCAAGAGCAAGAAAAATTGAGCGTTTCTTATCACAACCGTTCTTTGTGGCAGAAGTTTTTACTGGTTCTCCAGGAAAGTATGTTGCTCTTGCGGAAACTATTAGGGGATTTCAACTAATCCTTTCCGGAGAATTAGACGGCCTACCTGAACAGGCTTTTTATTTGGTGGGTAACATCGATGAAGCTAGCACGAAAGCTATAACCTTAGAAGAGGAGAACAAATCGAAGAAATGAAATTAAATCTTTATGTACTGACTCCTAAGCGAATTATTTGGGATTGTGAAGTGAAAGAAATCATTTTATCCACTAATAGTGGCCAAATTGGCGTATTACCAAACCACGCCCCCATTAACACAGCAGTAGATATGGGTCCTTTGAGAATACGCCTCCTCAACGACCAATGGTTAACAGCGATTCTGTGGAGCGGTTTTGCGAGAATAGTTAATAATGAGATCATCATTTTAGGAAATGATGCGGAACTGGGTAGTGATATTGATCCGGAAGAAGCTCAAAAGGCACTTGAAATAGCCGAAGCTAACTTGAGTAAAGCTGAGGGTACGAAAGATTTGGTTGAAGCGAAGCTCGCTCTCAGACGAGCTAGGATACGAATCGAGGCTGTCAATTGGATTCCCCCATCCAATTGAAGACAATCCAGTGGTTTATAGTTGATACAAAGAAAAAGGGAAGAGGGGTAGAAAAAGTTATTAGATAGCGAAGCGAAGTAAGTCCAATGCTATCTAGTAATTTTTCTACCTACTTACCTACTATTGGATTTGAACCAATGACTCCCGCCGTATGAAAGCAATACTCTAACCACTGAGTTAAGTAGGCAATTTATCACCACAAAGGAAGACCCATTACTTCGATCGATTATATATTGAATCCCTTTTCTAAGCAATACCGCTCTGTTATTGGGTCTGTTATATACTAAATACTAAACTAAATACTAAACAGATACAGATCAAAGGGGTATCCTCTGGCATTAGAAAATATTCATCTTGACAAGAAATTATCTATATGTTAAGATATCTCTGATAAGGGCTATAGCTCAGTTCGGTAGAGCAACTCGTTTACACGTGCGCCAATGCTTTTCAAAGGAGCTTATTATGCAATGAACATAATCGATCTTATTGCAAAATCAATGTCTTACTTCATAGATTCGAGAGAATAGGAGAACAGTAGCCTGACAAACAGTCGGTTCAGTCCGATTCAGGTGCCAATTCAGGTGCCTAATCAAATAGAACCCTTATGGATTTGCTAGTTGATAAGGTAAATATCCAGCCCACTAAATGCTAGGCGTAATGAGGATAAGGGCCTCCAAAAAACTTCTTTTCGTTCTATGAACTTTAAGGTGTATGAAGTCTCATAGTTAACTCTTGCAGTGGAACGATAGAGACTCCATTTCACTTAGGTTGATTTAATTTAGACCGGAGGCAGACCTAAGTCAAGGTAATCCTCCTTTGAAACACTTTGGTATTGCTCCTAGATAGATCATAATACAAAAAATCAATCAGAGCACAGGGAGCCATCTCATTATCTTTCCGTAAAGAAAAACTATGGTGGACTAACTGATCTTTAAATCAGTTTATGAAAGAGCCCAATGCAAAAAAAATGCATGTTGGGTCTTTGAAACAGTTCAAATCATTTCGATAATAATCCGTTTGATCTGTTTTACCGAGAAGGTCTACGGTTCGAATCCGTATAGCCCTAATATGCCCTTTTTTAGATTTTAGGATCTCTATCCTATGTTTTCTTTAGTTTAGTATAGTTTTCATTTTCTCATTAGTATTTGTTTATAGACTGGATAGGCGCCTGCGACATAGAATAGAGATAAAAGCATTACCAAAGGCTCATTCATCGAAAATCAAAATCATACAGACAGGAAAAGAAAAACGAATTTCTATCAAATCAATAGAAGAAAGGATCCTTTCCCTGATTTGAATCCCGTCCTCCTTCAAATAGGATATCTCTAGACTTCCCTATAATAACTGCAATGATTTTATCCATTTTGCGAATTCCTACTTTGTTTTAAGTATATTTATTACTTTGTTTATAGATACATTATGTAAATTGATCAACTTTAAATAGAAAAAATAAAGTAAAGAGTAAATAAGAAAACAGAATATTCTGTCTCATAGTTCTGAAATAGAGTTCTTTATTTTTATTTTATAGTATTACTTCTCATTAATTATACTGCATAGATTAGTCCTACTATCTTAATTAGGTTCTAATTTAGTAGTATTCTCATTTTTATTTAATAGTCTCTTATTATTTTATTATTAAATATTAAATAAAGGATAGAGCTATTCTTTTTTCTAGAGATTCTAGAGAAAGCGAGACAAAGTGAAACGAGAAAGTTTTCTTTATATAAGAATTAGATCTACATACACCATATCTAAATAGAATGGAAATCCAAAAGAAAGGGAGTTGGGATTCCATTGGATGAATCTTTAAAGAAGATGCAGCACAGAGGAAACAAAGGCTAAACTTAAACTAAGCGCTTTTGTTTGAACAAAAAAGATTCTTGTTTCACCGAGGAAAAGAGAGAAGTTCTGGATAAATTGACAATGCTGAATTGAATTGACTAATTTAAGTTCCGCCTATTCCACATTAATGGGAGTACATTATGTTTCTGCTTCACGAATATGATATTTTTTGGACATTTCTAATAATAGCAAGCCTTATTCCTATTTTGGCATTTTCGATTTCAGGACTTTTAGCCCCGGTTAGTGAAGGACCAGAGAAGCTTTCTAGTTATGAATCGGGTATAGAACCCATGGGAGGGGCTTGGGTACAATTCCGAATACGCTATTATATGTTTGCGCTCGTTTTTGTTGTTTTTGATGTGGAAACCGTCTTTCTATACCCTTGGGCAATGAGTTTCGACGTATTGGGTGTATCCGTTTTTATCGAAGCTTTGATTTTCGTGCTTATCTTAGTTGTTGGTTTAGTTTATGCATGGCGAAAAGGAGCCTTGGAATGGTCTTAACTGAATATTTAGACAAAAAAAAAGAAGGAAAAGATTCTATTGAGACAGTTATGAATTTGATTGAGTTTCCCTTACTTGACCAAACAAGTTCCAATTCTGTTATTTCAACTACACCAAATGATCTTTCGAATTGGTCAAGACTCTCCAGTTTATGGCCCCTTCTATACGGTACCAGTTGTTGTTTCATTGAATTTGCTTCATTAATAGGCTCACGATTCGACTTTGATCGTTATGGATTGGTACCAAGATCAAGTCCTAGGCAAGCAGACCTAATTTTAACAGCCGGTACGGTAACAATGAAAATGGCTCCCTCTTTAGTGAGATTATACGAGCAAATGCCTGAACCAAAATACGTCATTGCTATGGGAGCCTGTACTATTACAGGGGAATGTTCAGTACGGATTCCTATAGTACTGTTCGGGGAGTTGATAAGTTAATTCCTGTGGATGTCTACTTGCCGGGCTGCCCACCTAAACCGGAGGCAGTTATAGATGCCCTAACAAAACTTCGTAAGAAGATATCGCGAGAAATAGTTGAGGATCAAACTCTATCTCAAAATAAAAATAGATGTTTTACTACCAGTCACAAGCTTTATGTTAGGCGCAGTACTCATACAGGAACTTATGAGCAAGAATTGCTCTATCAATCACCATCTACATTAGATATATCTTCTGAAACTTTTTTCAAATCCAAAAGTTCAGTACCTTCCTACAAATTAGTGAATTAGGAGAGGGGCTCTTTTGTGTAGAAAAATAAAAAGCAGGGCAATCTTTCAAACTTGCATCCGAAATGTGAAATATTTATACAAAGAGGGAGAGATGAAGACAATGCAGCAGGGTTGGTTATCTAATTGGCTAGTCAAACATGAGGTGGTTCATAGATCTTTGGGCTTTGATCACCGAGGAATAGAGACTTTACAAATAAAAGCAGGGATTGGGATTCCATTGCTGTCATTTTATATGTATATGGTTACAATTATTTACGCTCCCAATGTGCTTATGATGTAGCACCCGGTGGATCTTTAGCTAGCGTGTATCATCTTACGAGAATACAATATGGTATAGATAATCCAGAAGAAGTCTGCATAAAAGTCTTTGCCCAAAAGGATAATCCTAGAATTCCGTCTGTCTTCTGGATTTGGAGAAGTGCCGATTTTCAAGAACGCGAATCTTATGATATGGTGGGAATCTCTTATGATAATCATCCGCGCCTTAAACGTATCCTAATGCCTGAAAGTTGGATAGGCTGGCCCTTACGTAAGGATTATATAACCCCCAATTTTTATGAAATACAAGATGCTCATTGAATGATAAGAAATTCATGCTCACTTATACAACACAACTCCAGATTTTATTCAAGTCAAGGAATATTTTTAGGTTCTTTTCCTAGATGAAACGGAATACCTATTTATAATTAATTCCTAATTATACAAAAGCATTCCAGATAGACTGAGCAAAAAAAGGGTTTCATTTGGATTCCCCTATTTTGAAAATCGCATATTAATATGAACAGAAAAATAGGATGACTCAAAGAAGTTCTCTACCAGGAACTTTGTACCGCGCACATTACTTAGCACAACTAGGAAAATAAGATAAGATAAAGATAAGCAAGACTAAAAAAATATTCGTCGGAATAGCGGAATACAAAATTAAGAAACGCAAAAAAATAAAGGGGAATCTCACCCCCTTCTTTATCATAAAGAAAAGATATATTTTAAAACTTCTTTAAAAAGAAAAAGAAGTGCCTCTATATTTATATTATAGATTTATCCACTTAGATGAATAAATATTATTAATGAATATGTATCACAATCCATCTCGAGGTATTTGGATCAATACCTATTCGGTGGATCTTTTTTTTTTTTTCTCTGCCAGGAACCAGATTTGAACTGGTGACACGAGGATTTTCAGTCCTCTGCTCTACCAACTGAGCTATCCTGACCTTTTCTTGTGCATCATCCTAGTAGAGTATTTGTATCTATGTCAATTAAAAGGACTAAAAATTAATTAAAGTATTTCAAATTTTAAATTTGAAAATGGGGGGGTAGTCCTATGCATTGTGCATGGTTTACTTAAATAAAACTTAAAAATAGAGTGAATAACCAAGATTTCTTGCCGATACTCTAATAAAAAAGAAATCTATTCAATGAATAGGATAAGATCCATTGAGTTCTCTTCGCATTCCTTTGTGAAAGAGTAGAATGAGAAAGCTAATGAATCTTAAACCCATTGCATTGATAAAAAGAAAAAAAAGTGCATTGATAAAAAGAAAAAAAAAAAGAGGATAAATAATAATAATATAGTATAGTTAGGGAATAAAAGAGGATTTGGGGATAGAGGGACTTGAACCCTCACAACTTATAAAGTCGACGGATTTTCCTTTTACTAGAAATTTCATTGTTGTCAGTATTGACATGTAGAATGGGACTCTCTCTTTGTCCTCGTCCGATTAATCCACTTTTTTAAAGATCTCGAAAACTTTGAATTTTAATTGAAGAATTTGATTATTCAATATTCGATTGAGTGGATTCACAATAATGAAAAAAAAAAATTATGATATGAGTTTTTTATTTCATAATCATTATCATTTCTAATTTCATTTTTAAAAAAGATAAAGAACCTATATTATAATTAGAATATAATATGAGTTCTGTGATTAATCGTTTGCTATGTCAGTATCTATACGTGTTTATTAAATGTATAAGGTATAAAACCCCTCTTTCTCTAATTTAGAACTAGAAGGAATTCCACTAACAACACAACGTAATTAACTCGATTCGTTAGAACAGCTTCCATTGAGTCTCTGCACCTATCCTTTTCCTTTGTATTCTAGTTCGAGAACCCTTGTTTTCTCAAAACACGGATTTGGCTCAGGATTGCCCTTTTTTAATTCCAGGGTTTCTCTGAATTTGGAAGTTACCACTTAGCAGGTTTCCATACCAAGGCTCAATACAATCAAGTCCGTAGCGTCTACCGATTTCGCCATATCCCCATTTCCCTCTTCTTTGAGACCAGGATTCCTTGTGTAATTTCATCCATCTCTTAGTTTTTTTTTTGAATCATTGAGTTCATCACTCAACGTAGTCTAGCAGTTCAGTTCGACTCTATTTGAGAGACCTCGCTTGCTTATTGCAATTCAGAATTGAATTGATTCTATCCTTGATGTATTTGCAATTCAATCCGAATCAATATATCCAAAAGTTTTTATCTCCCCACCTCCCGTCTTACTTTTTTATAGTATTCAAAATTATACTATAACGCTTGATATTTATTCTTTTTTTCTAATCAGAATTAGCAATTTTATTTACTCTGACTCTATGTTCCCCTTAGTGAAATATTAATCCTCAAATTATTAACAAATAATAAAGTCTATAATGATCGAATGAAAATACCAATAAATTCTATAATTTTATTTTTTAATATCCTATAGTTAAGCATATCAAGCTAACTTTATCTTAAGAAGTTTTAGTATTTTTTTATTTTTATAAGTATAACTTCAAATTTAGAACTAGTTAATAGCTAAGATTAATAACTAATATCTGAGATTTTACGGATTTCCTATACTATACCTATTTCTATTTGTTACACTATTTCCGTTATGTAAGCCCACTTAGCTCAGAGGTTAGAGCATCGCATTTGTAATGCGAGGGTCATCGGTTCAAATCCGATAGTCGGCTTTTTTTTCTCTATCGATGTTCTACGAACAAGAATCTCTTTTTTCCGAATTAAATGGAGAATCCAGGATCTTTTATGTTTTTTACCTTACAATTTTGCTAGATACAAAACAATAAAATAAATAATATATATACAAAAAAAAAAAGATTTTGATGAAATTCCATTTTTTGGGTACTTTAGTTGATTTTACTCTGTTTATCCTGTAGTTTAATTCAGTTTTAATTTCGATGTATTCTGTAATGTAAATACAATGAAATTAATTGTGTAAAATGAAATTTCAATAAAATAAAAAAAGGAGTCTTCATGTCCCGTTATCGAGGACCTCGTTTAAAAAAAATACGCCGTCTGGGAGCTTTACCAGGACTCACTAGAAAAACACCTAATCCGGAAGTAATCTTAAAAAAAAATTCAATTCTGGGAAAAAGGAGCAATATCGTATTCGTCTTCAAGAAAAACAGAAATTGCGTTTTCATTATGGTCTGACAGAACGACAATTACTTAGATATGTACATATCGCTGGAAAAGCAAAAAGGTCAACAGGCCAGGTTTTACTACAATTACTTGAAATGCGTTTGGATAATATCCTTTTTCGATTGGGTATGGCTTCAACCATTCCTGGGGCCCGCCAATTAGTCAACCATAGACATATTTTAGTTAATGGTCGTATAGTCAATATACCAAGTTTTCGTTGCAAACCCCGAGATATTATTACTACGAAAGATAACCAAAGATCAAAAGGTCTGGTTCAAAATTATATTGCTTCATCGGACCCGGGGAAATTGCCAAAGCATTTGGCGATTGACACGTTGGAATATAAAGGACTAGTAAATAAAATCCTAGATAGGAAGTGGGTCGGTCTCAAAATAAATGAGTTGTTAGTTGTAGAATATTACTCTCGTCAGACTTGAACTTAACGAAAAAAGGAAAGGTTCATAGAATTTTCTTCCCCTTCCCCTTTCCCCGAACTAAATCGCCCTAAGACCATTACCATTAATTTGTATTTTCCCATCAACTAGCTAAAATTGATTAACCCTAGGATTAGGATCCTTTTTTCTTTTTTCCTCTATGTGTATTTTACATACCACAGTAATTTGCTATAGAGAATTTCTAATTTCTATTAAATCAAAATAAGATAATATAAGATATTATATTATTGCTGGAAAAAATTGTTATTTGATTTGATACATTGTGATCCTTAACGTTGATGAATTAAGAAAAACGGAAAGAGAGGGATTCGAACCCTCGGTAAACAAAAGTCTACATAGCAGTTCCAATGCTACGCCTTGAACCGCTCGGCCATCTCTCCTACATAACTTATTATGGAAAATAAACTGAGTGAATAGCGAGTTTTCTTATTCCTGCAGTACAGGTACAACCGCAACCACTCGGGGGTTCCATAGTTCTATTGGAAAAATTCCTTTTGATCTAAGTGGAAGGATACAGGATTTTTTACTAGAAATTGCGCTCGCTATAAAATAAAAGTTTTAATTTGGGTTTTCCCGCAACTAAAGAAAAAGAAAATGGAAGAATTCTTCTTATTGCATAATAAAATAAAGAAACCTTAGAATTCCGTTTGCATAAGATACGCTACACCATACTATCGAAATCAAAAATAGGGTATGAGACAATTAATAACTTTGAAAACACGAAATAGTTGATAACATAAGTTGTTGTTCAGAAATAGGAAAGTGGAATGAAATCCAGTCTTAGTCAAATATTTCATATCTCTTCGTGTCCAAGCAGAAGGAAAAGGATACAATTTGAGCTGAGCGGAAAATCCATATCTCTCTTATCCATTTAAAGCATATGGATTTAGAGTAGAGCATATGGATCAATCTATTTATAATTATAAGAATCGAATGTGTTTGTTTTTATGTTATTTTGTGAAGGAATGAAAACAATTCTATATAGAATGGGTTGGGAATTATGCCTAGATCCCGTGGAAATGGAAATTTCATTGATAAGACCTCCTCAATTGTAGCCAATATTTTATTGCGAATAATTCCGACAACCTCAGGAGAAAAAAAGGCATTTACTTATTATAGAGATGGTGCGATTTGACTCTTTTTTTTGCTTTTTTTAGCCCTACCTATACCTCAGTCTTACGAAAAAGAGAGGGGGGTTGGCATAGAGAGAACCAAATTTGTAAAGCAAACAAACCCACGCTTCGGGAAGGTGAGGCGAACTAACAATTCCTTCCGTCGTGTATCCTCGATTGATGCGGCTTCAGATACTTCAATTGTAGATTTGAGTATTGAGCGAAAGGTTACACCTACAGGATATGGTATGGTATGGATTACAGGCCAATCCTACTCTATTAGTATCCGTAGGCAGCATAGGGGAGAAAAGCACTACACCTAGAAATAGGAATCAACAAGAGAAAAACTTTGTTAGAAATTACCCCTTTCCTGATCGGTATCAGGGCTGGGAAGAATGGTTGGGATAACAAACAACCATCAGGTTTGTACTTTGGATACCCCTATAACCATCAAAGATCGTTGAAGTAGCTAATTCCTCTAAATAGGAGGCGTTGAGAACAAAGAAATTATTGGAGCTATCGTTTTCCTCTAGCATTA
>NW_028259807.1:5000-48832 GCF_056163025.1 Triticum urartu | reverse complement strand
GTCTCTTTCTTGGGCGGGGCACCAAATTCATGTATCTTTACCAATTAACCAATTTCTTGACGCTGGGGTGGATCCTAAAGAGATACCACTTCCTCATGAATTTATCTTGAATCGGGACCTTTTGGCTCAACTTTATCCTAGTTTTGCCGAAGGAGCAACCCCTTTTTTCACTTTAAATTGGTCCAAATACGCAGAATTTCTGACTTTTCGCGGAGGACTAGATCCAGTAACCGGTGGTCTCTGGCTGACCGATATTGCGCACCATCATTTAGCTATTGCTATTCTTTTCCTAATCGCAGGTCATATGTATAGGACCAATTGGGGTATTGGCCATGGACTTAAAGATATTTTGGAGGCTCACAAGGGCCCATTTACAGGACAAGGCCATAAGGGTCTTTATGAAATCTTAACAACGTCATGGCATGCTCAATTATCTCTTAACCTAGCTATGCTAGGCTCTACAACCATTGTTGTAGCTCATCATATGTATTCTATGCCTCCCTATCCATACCTAGCTACTGACTATGGTACACAACTTTCCTTGTTCACACACCACATGTGGATTGGCGGATTTCTAATAGTCGGTGCTGCTGCACATGCAGCAATTTTTATGGTAAGAGACTATGATCCAACTACTCGATACAACGATCTATTAGATCGCGTCCTTAGACACCGCGATGCAATCATATCCCACCTTAACTGGGTATGTATATTTCTAGGTTTTCACAGTTTTGGCTTGTACATTCATAATGATACCATGAGTGCTTTAGGCCGTCCACAAGATATGTTTTCGGATACTGCCATACAATTACAACCTATCTTTGCTCAATGGGTACAAAATATCCATGCTACTGCGCCTGGCGTAACAGCTCCTGGTGCAACAACAAGTACTAGCTTAACGTGGGGAGGCGGCGAGTTAGTAGCAGTAGGTGGCAAAGTGGCTTTGTTACCTATTCCATTAGGAACCGCAGATTTTTTAGTCCATCACATTCATGCATTTACCATACATGTGACTGTATTAATACTTTTGAAAGGTGTTTTATTTGCTCGGAGTTCCCGTTTGATACCCGATAAAGCAAATCTAGGTTTTCGCTTTCCTTGCGATGGGCCTGGCCGAGGGGGAACATGTCAAGTATCCGCCTGGGATCATGTTTTCTTAGGTTTATTCTGGATGTACAATGCAATTTCGGTAGTCATTTTCCATTTCAGTTGGAAAATGCAGTCGGATGTTTGGGGTACTATAAGTGATCAAGGGGTGGTAACTCATATTACAGGGGGAAACTTTGCACAGAGTTCCATTACGATTAATGGGTGGCTTCGAGATTTCTTGTGGCACAGGCATCGCAAGTCATTCAGTCTTATGGTTCTTCATTATCTGCATATGGTCTTTTTTTCTTAGGTGCTCATTTTGTCTGGGCCTTCAGTTTAATGTTTTTATTCAGCGGCCGTGGTTATTGGCAAGAACTCATTGAATCTATCGTTTGGGCTCATAACAAATTAAAAGTTGCTCCTGCTACTCAGCCTAGAGCCTTGAGCATTATACAAGGACGCGCTGTAGGAGTAACCCATTACCTTCTGGGTGGAATTGCCACGACATGGGCATTCTTCTTAGCGAGAATTATTGCAGTAGGATAGTGGCTAGGAGGATTTGAAAGGCATTATGGAATTAAGATTTCCCAGGTTTAGCCAAGGCTTAGCTCAGGACCCCACTACTCGTCGTATTTGGTTTGGTATTGCTACCGCACATGATTTCGAAAGTCATGATGATATTACTGAAGAACGTCTTTATCAGAACATTTTTGCTTCTCACTTTGGGCAATTAGCAATAATCTTTCTATGGACGTCCGGAAATCTGTTTCATGTAGCTTGGCAAGGAAATTTTGAATCATGGATACAGGATCCTTTACACGTAAGACCTATTGCTCATGCGATTTGGGATCCTCATTTTGGTCAACCCGCTGTGGAAGCCTTTACTCGAGGAGGTGCTGCTGGTCCAGTGAATATTGCTTATTCTGGAGTTTATCAGTGGTGGTATACAATAGGATTACGCACCAATGAGGATCTTTATACTGGAGCTCTTTTTCTATTATTTCTTTCTACGCTGTCCTTAATAGCGGGTTGGTTACATCTACAACCCAAATGGAAACCAAGCCTTTCGTGGTTCAAAAACGCGGAATCTCGTCTCAATCATCATTTGTCAGGACTTTTCGGGGTAAGTTCTTTGGCTTGGACAGGACATTTAGTTCATGTTGCTATTCCCGCATCCAGGGGGGAGTACGTTCGATGGAATAATTTCTTAGATGTATTACCCCTATCCCCAGGGGTTGGGACCCCTTTTGACGGGTCAATGGAATCTTTATGCCCAAAACCCTGATTCGAGTAATCATTTATTTGGTACCGCTCAAGGAGCGGGAACTGCCATTCTAACTCTTCTTGGGGGATTCCATCCACAAACACAAAGTTTGTGGCTGACCGATATGGCTCACCATCATTTAGCTATTGCATTTATTTTTCTCATTGCCGGTCACATGTATCGAACTAACTTCGGAATTGGGCACAGTATTAAAGATCTTTTAGAAGCGCATACTCCTCCGGGGGGTCGATTAGGGCGTGGGCATAAGGGCCTTTATGACACAATCAACAATTCGATTCATTTTCAGTTAGGTCTTGCTCTAGCTTCTTTAGGGGTTATTACTTCCTTAGTAGCTCAACATATGTACTCTTTACCTCCTTATGCATTCATAGCACAAGACTTTACTACTCAAGCTGCTTTATATACTCATCACCAATATATTGCAGGGTTCATCATGACAGGGGCTTTTGCTCATGGAGCTATTTTTTTCATTAGGGATTACAATCCGGAACAGAATGAGGATAATGTATTGGCAAGAATGTTAGACCATAAAGAAGCTATCATATCTCATTTAAGTTGGGCTAGCCTCTTTCTAGGATTCCATACCTTGGGCCTTTATGTTCATAACGACGTCATGCTTGCTTTTGGTACTCCAGAAAAGCAAATCTTGATCGAACCTATATTTGCCCAATGGATACAATCTGCTCATGGCAAGACGACATATGGGTTCGATATACTCTTATCTTCAACGAATGGCCCCGCTTTCAATGCGGGTCGAAGCCTATGGTTGCCCGGATGGTTGAATGCTGTTAATGAGAATAGTAATTCGCTTTTCTTAACAATAGGACCTGGGGATTTCTTGGTTCATCATGCTATTGCTCTAGGTTTGCATACAACTACATTGATTTTAGTAAAGGGCGCTTTAGATGCACGCGGTTCCAAATTAATGCCAGATAAAAAGGATTTTGGATATAGTTTTCCTTGTGACGGCCCAGGGCGCGGCGGTACTTGTGATATTTCTGCTTGGGACGCATTTTATTTGGCAGTTTTCTGGATGTTAAATACCATTGGGTGGGTTACTTTTTATTGGCATTGGAAACATATCACATTATGGCAGGGCAACGTTTCACAATTTAATGAATCCTCCACTTATTTGATGGGATGGTTAAGAGATTACCTATGGTTAAACTCTTCACAACTTATCAATGGATATAATCCTTTTGGGATGAATAGTTTATCGGTATGGGCGTGGATGTTCTTATTTGGACATCTTGTTTGGGCTACTGGATTTATGTTCTTAATTTCCTGGCGGGGGTATTGGCAGGAATTAATTGAGACTTTAGCATGGGCTCATGAACGCACACCTTTAGCTAATTTAATTCGCTGGAGAGATAAGCCCGTGGCTCTTTCCATTGTGCAAGCAAGATTGGTTGGATTAGCTCACTTTTCCGTGGGTTATATATTCACTTATGCAGCTTTCTTGATTGCCTCAACATCAGGCAAGTTTGGTTAATTTAGTTTGTTTTTTTGTACTGTATCAGCACCTAGTTCATTACTCTTGATAGAGAGGGAGGATCTGCCTTTTTAGATTTCTTTTTCTATTTATTTTTCCATCTAGGATTAGAACCGTATACTTGGTAATAATAGCAACGACACATTATGGCAAAAAAAAGTTTGATTCAGAGGGAGAAGAAGCGGCAGAAATTAGAACAGAAATATCATTTGATTCGTCAATCTTTAAAAAAAAAGATAAGAAGCAAAGTTTCTCCCTTGAGTTTGAGTGAAAAAACGAAAATGCGAGAAAAATTGCAATCCCTACCGCGTAATAGTGCACCTACACGCCTTCATCGACGTTGTTTTTTGACCGGAAGACCTAGAGCTAACTATCGACATTTTGGGCTATCCGGACACGTACTTCGAGAAATGGTTTATGAATGTTTGTTACCGGGTGCAACAAGATCCAGTTGGTAAGGATAAAATACCCTTTCGTATTTGTATGGATTTCTGGAATTGATAATCATAGAGGAGCCCTCTTTACCATTCTGTATAAATGGACTATTCTATTTGTATAGATATTGGTAGAGGGGCGTATCCAACCCTCTTTTATCCACTAGTTACCCCTCTTTAGTTTAAGAGTATAGAGCAGTTTGGTAGCTCATAAGGCTCATAACCTTGGGGTTGCGGGTTCGATTCCCACTACCGCCTCCATACTCCTTCTTTATGATATATGCATGATATAATATATACATCATGCATTTGTATCTGGATTTTTTGATTTCCTAAAAGAGTTTTGGTCTAACAGTTTTTTCTCGGAAGAAGCAAAAAAATAAAAGAAAGAATAAAATATGAAAGAAAAGCGTCCATTGTCTAATGGATAGGACAGAGGTCTTCTAAACCTTTGGTATAGGTTCAAATCCTATTGGACGCAATCTTATTTCTATCTATTCTTTAAATAACTATACTAAACTAAAAACAAAGAAAACTTTTTTGCATGATTCAAATGAAAAAGCTTTCTCAACGATTCCTATTCTACTAACAAGAGTAGACATGCAAAATTTATTTGTTACTGAAGAGAAAACCGTTCCAGCTGTTCCTGAATAGCTTCCTTCAAAAGGATTTCCGCTTGCTCGGTGAATGTCTTGCTAGAAGATATAATTTCTTGGAATTGAGGTTTAGTATCTTTTAGATGTTTACGTAACTCATCCAGAAATTTATTTACCTGTTCAATTTCTAACGAATCAAGATATCCTCTTGTTCCGGTATAAATAGTAGCTATCTGCTCTTCCACTGGGAGAGGATTTGCCTGGGATTGTTTAAGCAATTCCCTTAATCGTCGACCCCTTGCCAATTGATTCTGACTTGTTTTATCGAGAGCAGAGGCGAATTGTGCAAAGGCTTGTAACTCTGCGAATTGCGCTAGTTCCAATTTTGATTTGCCAGCTACTTGTTTCATGGCTTTAATTTGAGCCGCGGATCCTACTCTGGAAACAGAAATACCCACATTAATAGCGGGTCGAATTCCGGCATTGAATAGATCCGCAGATAAGAATATTTGTCCATCTGTAATGGAGATTACATTAGTAGGAATATAGGCGGAAACGTCTCCAGATTGAGTCTCAACTATTGGTAAAGCGGTCATACTTCCTTCGCCTAAAAGAGAATTTAATTTAGCGGCTCTTTCTAAAAGGCGTGAATGCAAATAAAAAACATCCCCTGGATAAGCCTCACGTCCGGGAGGTCTTCTTAATAGAAGGGACATTTGGCGATAAGCTTGTGCCTGTTTGGAGAGATCATCATAAATTATTAAAGTATGCCGTTCGCGGTACATAAAATACTCAGCCAGGGCTGCTCCCGTATAAGGAGCGAGGTATTGTAATGTAGCAGGTGAATCCGCCATTTCAGCTACTACAATAGTGTATTCCATGGCCCCCTCCTCATGGAAAGTAGTTACTACTTGAGCTACGGAGGATGCTCTTTGACCGATAGCTACATAAACACATATTACACCTTGCCCTTTTTGATTGAGAATTGTATCTGTGGCTACTGCTGTTTTGCCAGTCTGTCTGTCCCCAATAATTAACTCTCGCTGACCGCGCCCTATAGGGATCATCGAATCGATAGCAATAAGCCCTGTTTGAAGAGGTTCGTATACGGAACGCCTGGAAATTATACTTGGAGCAGGAGATTCAATTAAGCGAGATTCGGAAGCTATAATTTCGCCTTTCCCATCAATAGGTTTAGCCAGAGCATTTACAACACGACCCAAGTAAGCCTCACTCACGGGTATCTGAGCAATTCTTCCTGTTGCTTTTACAAAACTTCCCTCTTGTATCATCAACCCATCGCCCATTAATACAATCCCAACATTTTTGGATTCCAAATTCAGAGCAATACCCCTAGTACCTTCTGCAAATTCGACTAATTCACCTGACATTATTTCACCAAGACCTATAATACGAGCAATCCCATCCCCCACTTGAACTACGCGACCTATATTCTCAATCCCTACTTTCCTATTATATTGTTCAATACGTTCGCGGAGAATTTTATGAATTTCGTCGACTCGAAGGGTTGCCATTAGTGTTTCTTGACTCTTTTTTCGGAAGCAAGGGGAAAAATAATGCCTAAATTCTAAACGAAAGTAGAAGTTCAAGGCCTAATTAATTTAATTATTTCTTCCATTCCAGGGACCCGAGAATGCCAATATTAGCACGAATCGTACGGAAATGTAACTCGGTATTCAAACAACTATTCAGAGTTCCTAGAGCTCCTTGTACGGCCTGTTGGAAAACCCGCTGTCGGACCTGATTCATTGCCCTTTGTTTTTCAAAATAAAGGGTTTCGTTTTTAGACTTTTCCAATTGTTCCAAACTAATAGAAGTAGCATTAATCAAATTTGCTTTTTCTCGTTCTATCTCAGAGTATCCATTCATTCGATACTCATCCGCTTCTAGTTCGACTTTCTGTAATCGAATCCGAGCTTTTTCGAGTTGCTCAATGGTCCCTCTACGCAATTCTTCTGAATTTCGAATAGTACTCAAGATCCTCTGTTTTCGATTATCTAATAAATCTTTTAATGAAAGTAGATTATTTTGTAAGTTTACAACTTTTATGATCTCTTCCCGAACCAAACATGAATCTTTCGATTCATTTGGCTCTCACGCTCCTTTTTTTTTTTCTATAGCTATTTCCATATCTTTTTTTTAAGTAATGAGCCTATCCTCTATCTTCTTTTTTATGTTTATATTTCAATATACCGAAACCTATATAAGACTAGATAAATATTAAGAGGACTCTTCCGCCTAGATAAAAATATATCATGGTCAGCAAAGTTGTTTCTTTATTTTTATTTGCCCTCTAGTTAATAATTTCAATTTCATTAAGAAAAACTAACTAAATAAATGGAAAATGAAAATTAATAGAATTCTTTTTTATTTTTTTTTTCTTCAAATCCAAAAAATTTCTCTTTTTTATACATAGGTCGTCGATTCGGCATTGGTTAAAAAAGGGCAGGGTGCCCCCTTTTTTTTCTAGTAAATAGTTCAAACCATTTTATCGATATGAGTGTTCTATATCAGATAAATTTTACATTAGCTATTTCCCGTTTAAATTGGTACTAATACTAATATAGTTGTAGAAAGAGTACCTCTTTTTGCCTGGACTTCAAGCAGTTTAGCTTTAACCGTGTTAATGGTCTCACATTCTTGGTTTATAGAGAATCAAAGTTGATTTACCAATGAGTCGCGAAATGCTATGGTTCTTCCATATGATTTCTGAATTTATTCAGAAGTAATTCGTCGAGATCGTGCACCCTTTTCTTATTTATCCGAAAAATACTAAAAAATATTATAAAGTGCAGCCGGATAGATCCAATCTATTCTTGAAATAGACAACTCGCACACACTCCCTTTCCAAAAAAAATCAAAACACCAACCACTACAGTTAGATTTATTAGATTTGTTGCTAAAATATCGGTATTAAGCCCGAAACTGCCAGCGGATGGCCAGTGAGCTAAAAAAACGAAAGAATGGGTTACATTTTTCATATGCTCTCCTCTTATAGATAGGACGAACAAAGAACAAAGTTTTTCGATCACTTACTTCGCTCGCCCTTTTTTGATCGGTTTTTTTAATGCAAATAGATTCAATCTAGTAATTTCTTTTAGATTAAGTCTTACGTCTTGTTTGACCGGTGAAAGACTTCCTTTGTTGAAATGTTCTGTTCCCAAAATTCCTAAAATAAAAGGAAAAAACTTTCCACTTTCCTAAACTAAGGACGGGAAATAAGAAGGTGAGCATATCTTCTAAATTAATAATACTCAACTCAGCCCTTCCTAGAATGGGGTATTATCTGTCCCGATAAATAGATAATTCCAGGAGTAATAAATAGGAGTAAATTAAATAAAGTATTGATATAATTGGAATTGTGGAAGCAAATACCAATTTACTAAAAAAAGAAAAAAGTATCTAATCGAAATCGAAAGAATTTTTTTTTTAAGATTAAACAAAAGGGTTCGCAAATAAAAGCGCTAGTGCCACAACTAGTCCATAAATTGTTAAAGCTTCCATAAAAGCTAGACTAAGCAATAAAGTACCTCGTATTTTACCTTCTGCTTCTGGCTGTCTCGCAATACCTTCTACAGCTTGTCCTGCAGCAGTACCTTGACCAACTCCAGGTCCAATAGAAGCAAGCCCTACGGCCAATCCAGCAGCAATAACAGAAGCAGCAGCAATTAGTGGATTCATGGTGAGTAGTTCCTCGTGTCAAAAAAAAGAAATGGTTAAGGATACAATCAACCAATAAATTCTTACTTCTAAGCTCTATTGGGGAGAAGTAAAGTAACTAAAAAGTACAAATTGAAATCAAATTGAAATGATAATGTGAATTGTCCGAACTACATAGAAGGGAATTCCATATCCATATATCGGATTAGATAATGAATCTAACCTAGGAATATATAATATAATATCCTATATATATACATTTGTTTCTTCTATTTTGTTTGCATATTTTCTCATTTTCTATTGAATCGGATTCTAAAATCATTGCTTAAAGTGGAAACCTGCATAAAAGAGGACTCCACTTATAGACATTAAGGATATTATAGTATAGATCTAGCCTGACTCCACCCTCCTTAATGCATATATACTTTGAAAATTCCATAATATAGTCTATTCTATTCTCTCTCCTACAACTCTAGGCTATATATTCATACGCATTTCTAACTATTTTTTTGCAACCAAGCAGATTATCTGGAACCATGCATGAATTGAGCTAAGCTGCAAAAAAAAAAAATACTATTTCCAAAAAGAGTCAATTCAATGATGACCCTCCATGGATTCACCTATATAGGCTGCGGCTAATGTTGCAAAAATAAGAGCTTGAATACCGCTTGTAAATAATCCAAGAAACATGACCGGTATAGGGATTACTAAGGGGACTAAAGAAACAAGAACAACAACGACTAATTCATCCGCCAATATATTCCCGAAAAGTCGAAAGCTAAGCGATAATGGTTTTGTGAAATCTTCTAGGATGTTAATTGGTAAAAGGATTGGAGTTGGTTTAATATATTTCTCGAAATAGCTCAATCCTTTTTTGCTAAGACCAGCATAAAAATATGCCGCTGACGTGAGTAAAGCTAAAGCAACAGTAGTATTTATATCATTCGTGGGCGCTGCTAATTCCCCATGGGGTAACTCTATAATTTTCCAAGGTAAAAGAGCACCCGACCAATTCGAAACAAAAATAAAAAGGAACATAGTTCCAATAAAGGGAACCCAGGGACCATATTCTTCTCCAATCTGAGTTTTGCTCAAGTCTCGAATAAACTCAAGGACATATTCAAAAAAATTCTGACCGTCGGTCGGGATGGTTTGTGGATTCCGAACAGCTATGACAACTGAACCTAGCAAGATAGTAATTACGACCCAAGAAGTGATGAGTACTTGGGCATGAATTTGGAAACCTCCTATTTGCCAATAGAAGTGTTGGCCTACTTCTACACCCGATATATCGTATAACCCCTTGAGTGTTTTAATGGAACAAGGTATAATATTCATATTGTCCTCTGATAAAAATTGAACTTCAAAAAAGGAATTCTTTTGATTCAACCATCTCTTTCTCAACTCAGCAACTTGAAGTATTAATCTTATATTTAGGATACCAAGAAAGCACATCAGATCATAATATATATCAATACCCTCTAATATATATCAATATTCCCCTTCTTTTTTCTATGCAAAAAAAATTCTATGCAAAAAAAAAGATATAGTAAAGTAAGTGATTCCATAAATTTACGCAGTTGCCCAAGAATTCACTATATATTCTTAATCAACGATTTCTTATATAGAGAGAACGGCCCTCACAAATTGAAAATACTAATTTGTTAAGAATCAATCGAATTGAAGTCATAGTGTCATCGTTGGCTGGAATCGATATATTCGCGAGATCCGGGTCACAATTTGTATCGACTAAAGAAATAGTAGGAATCCCCAAAATGGCACATTCCCGAAGAGCTATATACTCTTTTTGCTGATCAAGGACGATCACAATGTCTGGCAATCTCGTCATATATTTGATCCCGCCGAGATACCTTTGCAAAGTAGATAATTTTCTCTTCAAGATTGCCACATCTCTTTTTGGGAGATGGTGGAATTTTCCCATTTTTTCTTCTGCTCTTAAGTCTCTAAATTGAGAAAGTCTAGTTTTCGTAATCGACCAATTCGTTAACATACCACTGAACCACTTTTTATTAACATAATGACAACGAGCCCTTATTGCAGCTGATGCTACTAAATCTGTTGCTCTTTTTTTGGTACCAACAATTAAGAAACTTTTTCCCTGACTTGCTGCATCAAAAACTAAATCACAAGCTTCTGATAAAAAACGAGCCGTTCTAGCGAGATTTATAATATGAGTACCTTTACGCTTTGCCGAAATGTAAGGGGCCATTTTAGGATTCCATTTCTTAATACCATGACCAAAATGAACTCCTGCTTCTATCATCTCTTTCAAATTAATGTTCCAATATCTTCTTGTCATTTTTTCCACACTTCCTTTTTTTTAATCCTACCATTCCATTACGGAATTTAGTTCTTTTTGAAGATTAAGAAAGATCCGAAATAGCTTGAAATAAATAATAATTGTTCCGAGAGAACCTTGTACTAAGATAAGAGTTGGCCATTGATACATGGTATAAACATAACCACCTTAATGAATTAACTGACTTGTTTTACTTATTAAAATAAAAATCTTAAAAATCTAAAATTTGACCTGTTAGTGTTCTAAGTTCAAAAGTCTAGTAAAGTAAAAAATATTTTTATGGGGGTTCTTATGTCTCATAAAAATTGTTTGTTACGTCAGAATCTGAAGAAACTAATTCTGTATGGAGAAACAAAAAATCTCTCATTTCCGACGCGAATAGATTTTTTTTTTTTATTTCGAAATAAAGGTTCTTGTCTTGTGGGGAACGATGCACAAATTTTTGGAATCCGGTACCAACAGGTATAATCCCCCCCAGAACTACGTTTTCTTTCAAGCCTTTCAACCAATCAATGCGACCTCGTAGGGCAGCTTTTGCTAAAACTCGAGCAGTTTCTTGAAAACTTGCTTCAGATATGAAACTTTGGGTATTCAGGGAAGCCCTTGTTATTCCCAATAAGATTGCCCGATAATAGATCGATTCATCCAAAGCTCGTCCTGCTCGTTCCGCTCGCAATAGTCCGATTAATTCCCCAGGCGAAAAAACATTAGACATTCCATCTTCGGAAACCCGCACTTTTGATGTTACTTGGCGTATAATAATCTCTATATGTCTATTATGGATCTGTACCCCTTGGGATCGATAAACCTTTTGGATTTTATTAACCAAAGAGATACGACTTTGGGCTATGGTTAGCTCAGCTCCAATCAAGAATCCCCAAGGGACCCCAAGAATTCTTGGTATACGCTCATTCCAATCCTCAATTCTCCTTTCGAGATTCGGGGATAATGAATCAATTGAACGCGCTTCAAAGATTTGTTCCACTTTTGGAAGACCTTGCGTTATGTCACTAGATCTCGATTTTTCATATATAAACGTAACTAACCTATCTCCCTTGTAAAGGATTTCTCCATAATGACCATTAACAGTTGCTCCTGTAGTGGCCAAATAAGGTTTAGCTGCTCTTATAACAAAGGAATTCATATTTACAATGAAAATTTGACCGGATTTTTTTATGTGCGATTTAAATAGACATACATTTTCACAAATAAATTGTCCAAGGTGAATTATTGCCAATGTCTCTTCCCAAGAATCATGATGGACAAAGTGACAATTCAAAAGGAATGGATCCAACATTATGTTACTATCGAAATTAGAAATCCTTTTATTTTCATCTATTAAAGAGTATTTAAGTTCTTGAAGTACTTGGAAGGTTTGTTTTAAATTGTCAACGAACAAATATTTTTTTAACAGGATTTTATTATGCGTTAGTAAATAGTAAGATGAAGAAAAATGCGATATACTAGCTACAATAGCGCCTAAGGGCCCAAAAATTTCTCGAATAGGAATTCTAGGATTCCATTCTTTTATCGCATTGGGATGTTTTGAATTCTTGAATAAACCAATTCGAGAACAGTTGGATGCCGACAAAATCATCAAAGAGTGGTATTCTTTATTTCGATTCAACAAAGTGCCAATAGCTTCTGGATGTTGGCTAAGTGATTCAATCTTCGCCTTGGAATAAAAAGAATTGATATTGGCGCGATCTAACCTATTATGGGGAATCGGTCCTGCACTTGTCCTACCATACCTTTTTCGTGTATACGAAATAGTGGACTTGACTAACTCAATTCTTAGGAAATCGCGAATAAGATCATTTGCTCTTACCTCAACAAGGGAAGCACCAGCCTTTTCTTTTTCTTCTT
The DNA here is from genome assembly GCF_056163025.1 of Triticum urartu. Taxonomy (NCBI): domain Eukaryota; kingdom Viridiplantae; phylum Streptophyta; class Magnoliopsida; order Poales; family Poaceae; genus Triticum; species Triticum urartu. The sequence goes on along the minus strand of NW_028259807.1, from coordinate 36,069 downwards.
GTTCCCAATTCACTACTAAGCAAGTTCTAACAAATTGACTATTTGTGTGATAAATTCTTTGAGTTAACTTGCTATTTTCATGAGAAATAAAATTGACAAGTCGAATTTGGAGATTATTTTCTTCTTGCAAGAGATCCTGCGGGAAAAGTGTTGCTAAATTTCTTCCTTCGTCCATTTCATATGCCACTGTAGGGCGAACGGAAACAAAATACTTTTCCTTGCTCTTGAGAATTTTTTTCCGTTGAACATAGACCCAATTTTTCCTTTTTTTTGATTCCTTAGAATCTTTTTTTTGTCTTTCTGGCGGTATCAAACAGCCACCTAATATCTTATCCGCCTCTTCAGGAAAATGAATATCTCCGGAAAATATTTTGAGTTCCGTATGGCTTTTTTTTCTCTTCACTCGGACCAGTCCGCCTAGTCGACTTCTTGTATTTTTTGTGAGTTGTGTATTCACTCCAATAATACTATTGTCAAGTATCTTTAGGGATGAAGATCTCGGCAAGATATGAAGTTCTTGAAGAATGAAAAAAAACCGATCTACTTCTTTTTGGTATTTTAGACTAAATTCTTTTGTTCCTCGATGCTCAATCAAACCCTCTTTTTTTAAGATGGAATCTTCCTCTGGGCTCTCGTATTCGTCCTCTGAATCTTCTTCTGAGTCTTCCTCTAAAGTACCATATTTTTCCTCTGCGCTTTCCCCGGGGCTGCCATATTCGTCTTCTGAGTCTTCCTCTAGAGTTCCATATTCGTCCTCTTGGGTCCTATATTTGCTCTCTGGGCTCCCATATTCCTCTTCTGAGTCTTTCTCTAAAGTCCTATATTCGTTCTCTGGGTTCCCATATTCGTTTTCTGGGCTCCCATATTCGTCTTCTAGGGTTTCATATTCGTATTCGTCTTCTAGGATTCCATATTTAGATTCTTCTAGGGTTTCATATTCATATTCGTCCTCTCGGGTCCTGTATTCGTCTTCTAGGGTCTCATATTCCTCTTCTGAGTCTTCCGCTCGAGTCCTATATTCTTCTTCTAGGGTCCTATATCTAAATTTAACAATTCCTGAACCCTTTTTATCTTTTCTGTATCGGGGATCGTCAAAATAAGCAAAAATAGTATTTCTACGTAAAACACCCATAAGGGGGATTTCAATCGAAATCCCAAAACAGGATATTAGTTCTTTCTCTTGTTCTTGATGATATTGTAATGGAATGACGAACCTATTTCTTCGCTTTTTCGCCAACAAATCTGAATTATCTTGAAAAATAGAAGGATAGATAAAATTCCAATGGCCATTGGACATGATTCGATCCGACGTTGAATAATCAAGAATTTCCCTATCTTTTTTACCATAAGTATTCATTTGATCTTGATCCTTGTGGAGTGAAAAAGACGCTATACTGGATCTGCACATACTTACTGACAATATCCATAAATGGCTTGTTTTTGGTAATCGGCGAAGATTACCATATTGATATTCGGGCGCATGGTAAACATCAGTACTCCAGTGCATTTCGCCGTCTGATTCAGAATAAATATGCTTTTGTACCCTTTCTTTAAAATGTAAAGTGGACGTTCCGGCACGAATCTCCGCAATTACTTGTTCGGATTTTACATATTGATCATTTTGCACTAGAATCAAGCTTTTTGAGGGAATATTCACACTATATAGAATATCTTGACTCTGAATAGTTACATGCAAGTCTATATAACATAGAAAAGCAGGCTGCCCATGACGGGTACGTGTGGGGTGAACCAAATTCTCATTGAATTTTATTTTTCCATTCGAAGGGGATCGTACAAGGTCGGCAGTACCCCCTGTGAATACTCCGCCAGTATGAAAAGTTCTTAATGTTAGTTGAGTCCCTGGCTCCCCAATTGATTGACCTGCAATAATACCTACGGCTTCTCCCAATTCGACCAGATCACTATGAGTAGGACTCCGGCCATAGCATAATTGACAGATCCAAGAAGTGCTTCGGCAAGTAAAGGGGGTTCTAATATATATTGGTTGTGCTCGAAATGGTTGTGCTCGAAAGGCAGTTATGAATCGATTGACTAATCCAATTCCAATATCTTGATTTCGCGCGGCAATGCATCGTGAACCGATATATATATCGTCTGCTAATACACGACCAATTAGTGTTTGGACAAAAAGTTTTTCCGTCATCCCATTTTGAGGACTTACAGAAATACCTCGGATAGTACCACAATCTCTTCTACGCACAATAATATGTTGAACTACTTCAACAAGTCTACGTGTAAGATATCCAGCATCTGCTGTTCGCACAGCAGTATCTACAACCCCTTTGCGGGCTCCATAGCAGGAAATTATATATTCTGTCAAAGAAAGTCCCTCGCGTAAATTGCTTTGAATAGGTAAATCAATCATTTGTCCTTGAGGGTCCGACATTAATCCTCTCATACCTACTAATTGGTGTACTTGAGATGCATTTCCTCTGGCTCCTGAAAAAGACATTAGATAGACTGGATTAGAAGGATCCGTTATCCGAAAATTTGAATTCATTTCTTGTTTCAAATATTCACTTGTCGCATACCATATCTCAACAGATTGGCGTAATTTTTCTACCGCGTGTACAGCCCCATAATAATAGTGTTTCTCCAAAAGAAAACTCTGTTGTTCCGCGTCTTGGACTAACCATCCCTTAGAGGGTATTGTTAAAAGATCCTCGATTCCTAACGAAATCGATGTAGTAGTGGCTTGATGGAAGCCCAGAGTCTTTAGTTGATCCAGTATATGGGATGTATATCCCATTCCAAAATGATCTATTAATCTGCTAATAAGTCGTTTCATACCAGTTCCGTCTATCTCTTTATTATGAAAGACCAGATTGGCCCGTTCCGCCATACATAAGTACCCCCTTTTCGGCTGAGTAGGATTCGACAATTGCTGAGTAGGATTCGACAATGGGCCTGAGTCAGTGATTCGAAAATTTAATTAACTTAATTGCCTCAATCTCAATCTGGATTCGCGTGGCAAATAATGATGATACTAGGGAAATCGGAATGCCCCCCGAAAGGGGAGGGGCATCGCCGAATCTAACTTTCTTGTTTAGGTAGTGTATGAATAGGCCTGACTAAATCCTTGTATGGCTTCCTCTATTTCTCTATAAAAAGAAATATGACCAAGAGTGGTTCGAATGTATATCGAACGAATTTCTTTTTTTCTATTTCCCATTATTAGATAGTGGGCATAAATCTCATGATAAGTCCCCAAAGATTCATATTGAACTTCAATCGGAACTTCTCTTGACCCAATGACGCGTTGATCCAGGTTCCATCGTAGCCACAAGGGACTATCTAAACTGATTAGTTTTTGTCTATAAGCTCCCAGTGCATCATAAGAACTAGAAAAATGGGGTTCTTTATCTTTCCTATATTTAAAATTATTATTATTATTGTAATTTACTTTTAGATTTGGGTAGTTTCTGCAACTATTATATCTATTTGCACAAATACCTCGACGCTTTCCAATCGTTAATACATAAAGCCCGATAAGCATGTCTTGGGTTGGTACGCAAATAGGATCCCCAATAGCGGGAGATAAGAGATTCATATGAGAAAACATAAGTAAACGGGCTTCTGCCTGAGCTTCCAAGGATAAAGGTAGATGAACAGCCATTTGATCTCCATCAAAGTCCGCATTGAAACCCTTACACACTAATGGGTGTAAAGAAATAGTACGCCCCTCTACTAAAGTGGGTTGAAAGGCCTGTATGCCTAATCTATGCAGGGTAGGTGCTCTATTTAACAGTACAGGATGTCCCCGCATAACTTCTTGAAGTATTTCCCATACAATGGGTTCTTTTTCCCAAATTTTCCTTTTAGCAATCCTTACATTAGAAGTGGCGCGTTTCGTGATTAAATCGCGAATTACAAATAGCTGAAAAAGCTTTATTGCTATCTCTAGAGGTAATCCACATTGATGTAATGAAAGCGAAGGACCCACAACAATGACAGAACGCCCCGAGTAATCGACCCGTTTCCCAAGCAGAGTCTCGCGAAACCTTCCCTCTTTACCTTCAATTACATCTGAAAGTGATTTGTATACTTTATTGTGACCATCCCTCGTCGGTTGCCCGCGGGACCCACTATCAAGAAGTGTATCCACGGCTTCTTGTACCAATTTTTCCTGGCACATTACTAAATCTGCTGGCGCTAATTCACTTCTTTTTAATAGATAGGCAAGATTGTTGTTCCGACGGATAACTCTCTTATAAAGTTCATTAATGTCTGAAGTCACTACTTTATCTCCAGACCTATAAACAATAGGTCTCAATTCGGGAGGAAGAACCGGTAATAAGCACAAAACCATCCATTCTGGTTCTACATTTGTTTGAATAAAATGTTTCGCCAATTGCATGCGTCTAATCAAAAAAACTTTTCTTATTCGTCTTTTTCTATCTTCCCACTCATCTCCACTATACCCCTCGTCTTCTAATTCCTTCCATTCGACCAAAGAATTCTCTATAATAATTCGCAAATCCAAATCTGCTAATTGTTCTCTAATAGCACCTGCTCCTGTCGCAATTTCCCGATTTCGAAATGTTGCAAAGCCTGGGGTAGAAAAAAAGGGAGAAATGCTGTGGTTACAGGATGCAATTTCCTCTTCGAATAAACCTCGTAATCGTAAAAAAGTGGGTTTTTTAGTGCTGGGCCTAGCAAAAGAGAAATCGCCGTATACTAGGCCCTCCAACTTCTTAAGAGGTTTATCTAAAAGATTCGCGATATAACTAGGAAGACCTTTCAAATACCACACATGAGTCACGGGACATGCGAGTTTGATGTATCCCATTTGATATCTTCGTATCCGAGAATCCACAAATTCGACCCCGCATTTTTGGCAAAATCTTTCGTCTTCGTTTTCAGCTCCGCTCGCTCGAGAATTGCCACAAGCGCAAATCCCGCTTTTTATGGGTCCAAAGATTCTTTCGCAAAACAATCCATCTTTTTCTGGTTTATCGGTTTTATAATGAAAAGTAGAGGGCCTTGTGACTTCGCCAACGACTTCTCCATTAGGTAGGTTTTTGTTAGCCCAAGCCTTTATTTGTTGAGGGGAAACGAGTCCAATTTGAAGTTGTTGATGTTTATATTGGTCAATCATAAAATAGAAATAAGAAAAGAATTTATATTTATTCCGATCAAACTTCCTCCCTATTAACCTGGAAGTTCTTTTCAGATACAAGGAAATGATTCAGTTCTAGAGCCAAAGATCGTAGTTCTCGAACGAGCACTCGAAAAGATTCTGGAGGATCCTCATGATTAGGTATTCTTTTTCCCCAGATCGTAGCATTAAGTATTTCTTGGCGAGCTATAAGATGGTCAGATTTATAAGTAAGTATCTCTTGTAAAATATGAGCAACACCAAATCCTTCTAAAGCCCAAACTTCCATTTCTCCTACTCGTTGTCCCCCTTGCTTGGCTCTTCCTCTAACCGGTTGTTGTGTAACAAGTGAGTAGGGCCCAGTAGAACGCCCATGAATTTTCTCATCAACTTGATGAATTAATTTTAAGATATAGGACTTCCCTATTAGAACAGGTTGCTCAAAGGGGTCGCCTGTTCTTCCATCAAATATTCTGCTTTTTCCCGGGTACTCGGGTTCAAATACCCATGGATTTTTTGTGTTCTTTACTGGCTTCATATAATTCTGAAAACACAAGTTTTCTTGAAGCCTCTTGCTCATATCTCTCATCAAAGGGTGCTATTCTATAATGTTTCTTTAGCAGATCCCCCGCTAATCCGAGCGAGCTTTCAAATATTTGTCCCACATTCATTCGGGAGGGTACTCCTAAGGGATTGAAGACCATATCAACGGGTGTTCCATCTTGCAAATAGGGCATATCTTGCCTAGGCAAAATTTTGGAAATGATCCCTTTATTCCCATGTCTTCCGGCTACTTTATCCCCAACTTTGATTTCACGTTTCTGTAAAATATATACACGAACCATTATGTCGAGCGGGTCCCTTTGGATCCATTTCACATCGATAACGCGCCCTCTTCCACCTATAGGTAATTTCAGAGAAGTTTCTTTTGAAGTGGAAACCTCAAGGCCAAATATGGCCCGTAATAATCCAGCTTCCGCGATATAAGATGATTCGCTCGCTATCTGAGGCGTTAATTTACCTACTAAAATATCACCAGTTTCTACCCAGGATCCCAACCTAACAACTCCATTTCTGTCCAAATTGCGGAGTAAATGTTCTTCTAGATGTGGTATTTCTTTAGTGATTTTTTCAGCGGAGCCCTGGCTTGTCGTATCCGTCTGAATTTCATATTTCCGGATGTGAAAAGAGGTATAAATATCTTCATATACCAAACGTTCGCTAATTAGTACTGCGTCTTCAAAATTGTAACCTTCCCATGGCATATAAGCTACTAATACGTTTTTTCCTAAAGCAAGTTCGCCCCCAATTGTAGCAGCTCCTTCTGCTAAAATTTGTCCTTTTTTAATGGATTTACCCCGTGGAACCCGGGGTTTTTGGTGCATACAAGTATTTTTGTTAGAGCGACGGTGGTTAACTAAAGGAATACTTATAGTCTTCCCACTACTTGATAAAAGTATCTTATGACTATCAGTAGAAATGATCTTTCCCTCGCGTTCGGCTATAATGGAAACCCTCGAATCTAGAGCTGTTTGGCGTTCCAATCCAGTTCCAACAATGCATTTCTCGGACCGAGAAAGCGGAACTGCTTGGCGCTGCATATTAGAACTCATTAAAGCCCGATTCGCATCATTGTGCTCAATAAAAGGAATGAGAGAACCCCCAATAGAAAAATATTGGAAAGGAAAAATACTTCTAACATGAATCTGTTCCCATGCAATAGTCAAGAATTCTTGACGGTATCTAGCCGGAACAACCTGTTCTTCCTGAATACCTTGATTCAAGGACAAAGAATTTCCTGCTGCTATCATATAATATTCATCTCTATTTGGTGATAGATAAACCACCTGTCTCTCTTTTTTTTCTTTTGCTTTCTCAGCAGATATTTCATAAAACGGACTCTCTATGGATCCCCACAAGTGATCAATTCTCGCATGAATTGTTAAGGATCCAGTAAGTCCAACATTGATTCCTTCAGACGTGTCAATTGGACAAATACGCCCATAGTGACTCGGATGAATATCTCGGCTCCGAAAACTTGCGGTTCTCCCCGTCAACCCTCCAGGACCTAAACAACTCACTTTTCGCCCATGAACAGTTTGTGTCAATGGATTCGTTTGATCAAAAACTTGAGATAACGGGTATGTGCCAAAAAAGGTCTCATAAGTAGTTATTAATAAAATTGAAGTTGAAGTTGGAGTTACCAAAGTTTGGGGAGTCGGTTTCGATTGACGTATGAATACTCTACGAATAGTTTTTTGAACTGCATGTTGTAAACGACCAAGAGCCAATCCGAATTGATCTTGTAACAGATCCGCAACCGAACGAATACGTTTATTTTTCAAGTGATTCATATCGTCATCGTCAAGTATACCCGTTCCAAATTTCATTCCAATCAAATGATCCGTAGCGGCCAATACATCTCGTGGTAACAAGAATGTATTGTTCTGAGGAATATCAAGATTAAGTCTCCGATTCATATTTCGTCGACCAATCCTTCCTAATTCACATTTTTGTTGAAAAAATTTCTTTTGTAATTCCTCGCATAAGGACTCCGAAAATACCAGGTCCCCACCTACACAAGCAAATTGTTGATAAAACTCCAAAATAGCTTTTTCTTTTGACTCAATCCTCTTCTTCTCTTTAGCATTCGGGAAAGACAAGAAAATTTCAGGGTAGGAAACATTATCCAGAATTTCTCTTAGATTCGAACCCATAGCTGATGATAGAACTAGAATAGATATCTTTTGTTTTCTACTCACGCGAGCCCATATCCTTTCTTTTTTATCAATTGCTAATTCCGATCTCCCCCCCCAATCTGATATTATAGTGCCAGTGTAGATAGAAATTCCCTTATGATCTAATTCCGAGCGGTAGTAAATACCAGGACTTAGCAATATTTGATTGATCACAATTCGGTATATTCCATTTATAATAAAGGTTCCTAAGGAATTCATTATAGGAATGTTTCCGATAGAAATGGTTTGCTTTTGCACATCGAAACCAAAAATTAATCTCGCAGATACATATAATTCGGAAGAATAGGTGAGTGATTCATACACAGCATCTCTTTCTTTTATCGAGGGTTCTAGCAGTTGATATCCTTTCGCAAATAATTGAAATGCAATTTCGTGATCTGGATCTTTAATTGTTGGAAACTTGTCAAGTTCTTCTGCCAAGGCTTGATTAATGAACCTACAAAATCCCTCGAATTGGATCTGACTAAATCCGGGTATTGTGGACATTCCCTCGTTTCCATTCCGGAGCATCTTAATCTTAAGTTTCCTGTTTATCAAAGAAAAATTCCATTATCAGCTCACTCTTCATCAATCCCTATGGATCGATCTAGCAATCATGGAATCTATATTCTGTTTACTGAATCACATGAAATTCTAGGGAACTCCACATACGTATTTCATATATGTATTTCATACATATGAATAGAGACCATTTGGACGAAAGTTCGAGTTTGCCAGGGGTACAAATGAAATGAAAATGAATTGATAAAACATTCCTACAAAAAAAATTCTGCCACTTATACTTTATGTTATGATATTCTAATCAGATTGGATGGCAAAGATTTCTCATTTTATCTCCTTTCTATGAATGTAATAAAGCCGTAATATAATATACTAGAAAGTTTGACTTTACTTCGATTTAGAATAGCGTGCTTACTTTAATTTCTCAAAATAATTTGAGGGTTCTTTTTTATTTCGGATCGGAGTAGTATAATTGCTAGAAAATTCAGTATTTCATTGTGGAATTCTAAAATAAAGTAAGTCCCTTTTTTAAGTACATGCCAATCTAGTTATCCACCTCTCCCCATATCCATGCTTTTCTTTTATCGTAATTTCACTTGGGTACGCCAAGATAGTCAGGTTATACTCTATATCAGAGCAAATTTCCTTTTTTTATTCAAGATATTTAATTTAATACTTTGAAAAATTAAAGCATGATTCCCCATAGAGATATGTACATAAAGGGGATCTTTGGATAATAATGCTGTTCGGACCTAAAGTTTACCTATACACGGATTAAGCATAAAGCCATAATATTTTATTATGCCATTGAAGGGGGGGGAGATAATACCGATTTAAGAGTAGTTCACTACTGCAATAAAAAAAAGAGAATTCTAGTTAACGGTTCCAATTTATTCTGAATTTTGCAGCCTGTGAATAGAAATCCACTTTTTCTTCTTTTTCATCTCAATAGAAAGAAATGGGAAGTTTTATTGTGTTAACAATGTATGTTTTAAGATAGAATCTATCGAGGAGAATAATAGAAACTGGATCAAAAAAAGCAGGAATAGATTTTTTGAAAAAGATTGGAAAAAAGTAAGTAGAATTATATTCAAAATAAAAGGGGCTTTTCGTAAGAAAACGTGGATGAATACTTGCTGTTTTCTAGATTTTTGATCGGATTTTTTGGCGGCATGGCCAAGCGGTAAGGCAGGGGACTGCAAATCCTTTATCCCCAGTTCAAATCTGGGTGCCGCCTGATCAATAAAATACTTAGGTTTTTTTTATAGTGCTGATCGAATTCGATAAATTTTTACTTCGCATAAGTTCGGGCAAGAGAGTAACTGGGCCTGCCGATACTGGGTTTAGAGAAACCATACCATAGTTCTATCCTCAAACTAGGGTTAGGGTTTGTTTTGACGGTAGTGGCCAAAATGGTTATCAATAGGGGTGAGGTAGTGTTTCCTTATTCTTTTATTATATGAATTTGAATTGGTTCTTAATTGAGATTCGATTTGATAATTTTAAAATACGAGGATAAGATGTCAGAAATCTTGGTATCCAAAGAAAGGTCCCTAAGGGGCATTCTTTTTTTTTTTCAATCTAAGATTCAAGAAGGGACTCCACGAAAGAATATCAAGACTTACTAATTATTATACATTTTTTTATCGTACATCTTATGTTACCTACATACACTAAAGTAAGGACTACTTAATTCTAACGAGAATCAGATTAAATAGGTCGATCAAAAATCAATTTAGGAGTTGTATTATGGATAAAATCTCTTCATTCTTTCATAGAATGATACAAAGCAAGGCTGCAGGGTTTAGGTCAAAAATAAACATTAGGTAAGGTAGGTATCCAATAAATATTTATCTATCGATAATTTTATGGTATATTCGGGCGTCCTTTGCTTAAAAAAAAAAAAAAGAGTAACAAAAGGAATAAAAAATCTTCCTATTCCCGCTTCTTCTATTCAGGACATCATTCCCGTACTCTTTCTTTTTTAAGGAAAAAAGGGCTATAGTATCTCGTATTTTTAATGCTCTCTAATTCTACCAGAATTCCTATAAGAATTTGTTAGGAGTAAATTCCTTGAACTGATTGATCCATGGCCTTAGGGCGGAATCCCTTTTTGACTCTGTACCCTTGATTCCACTATGATTATTGATCAATAGTAGAATAATCCCTTCATAGAAATAGGAGACATAATTTAGATGGATATAGTAAGTCTCGCTTGGGCTGCTTTAATGGTAGTCTTTACATTTTCTCTTTCACTAGTAGTATGGGGAAGGAGTGGACTCTAGGGATACTACTAATTGATTAAGTAATCAAATTGTTGTATCAATTCTTTTCTTTAATGGATCATTTTGCATTAATCATTTTGTCAAACGTTATTCTTTAATCTTTTTCTTTAGTTTTGTTTCACTCCTGTAAGAAACTCTTGTATTGTAAGTTGTAATGTAAGAAAGAGCCATTATACCAATTCAGAATTTCTACTAGAAATGACGAATGGTTAAAAAAAGTTCTATACATAAGAAAATTAGACTTTCTTCCACGGAACTATTCACGGCATATCACACATTTTCCATTTCCTTTTACTTTTTACTATAGTCTATTCTTCATATTATTTTTCTTTCCTTCCATGGATTCTTTGGTCAAGAATTGTCTTAGATTTTTTTATTTTGACCTGATTGAAATTAAGTGGATGCAATGAAAAAAGAAATTGAATTAGACTACTTAACTATTTCAATCTACTAATCTATTCTATGTAGATTCAAAGATAATATAATAGAAAGAATCTAAAGTGTCGTAGAAAAAACTATATGTAGTTCTTTCTACCACACTTTAAGATTCCAACCAGATCCTTTCATTTAAGACTTGGATTTTTTTTATTTAATCCCTTTTTAATTTCTTCAATGATTAATTGGAATTCCAATTAATTATTTTGGCTGACTGTTTTTACATAAATAATAAGTAAAAAAGAAGTAGGAACTAGAATGAACAGTGCAGTAGCAATAAATGCGAGAATATTGACTTCCATAACCTCTTTATTTTTTATTTTCACAATAACTCGGGATGTAATCCCATGGAGAGGAAAAAGGGGTATCTTGTAAATTCAAGGGTAGGGCTTGCATTCTGATAATACTGAATCAATTCAATATTATGAATATCGGATCTATCAAATCAATTCATGGATGAGAGTTATATTTCACGGATGAGAGTTATATAGTATAACATAGGAAGATCCTCTATCCACACTAAGACCAAAATGGGTTTTTTGATTGGATTAGGAATTCCCTCTTTTTTAATCCTTTTCTACTTTTTCTTTTCTATATCTCTAACCCACGAGCTTTCTTAATCTTATACTTTCTTAATCTTATACAATTTCCCTTCCTTTTTCTTATAGTTATACATACAATTATGTATGTATTATATGACCAACTTTCACTTTCTATGGGTCACATAGACATCCAAATAAGCAGTAGAAGTGAGATGGGGAAAAGAGGTCTGAAATAAAAAGGGAATACGATTTATGTATGGATTCCGGTAAAATACCGGTACTCTATTCCATAAGAGTGGAATAGGAAATTAAGATGAGGATGGTATCATCATAAAGAAAGATAGAGTAATATAATATCCTAAATTCTACTAATCCACATATCGTATGTGTGTCTTTCTTTATCGATTGGGAGTAGTGAAAAAAAAATTCCTATATGCCCTCCCTCCCTCTTTAATGAGAGATGCAAAATAAAAAAGTGAAGTAAGGGTGCCCTGTGGGTATTTGATCTTGCTCCCTGCCCCTTTTTTTCATGGAAAAAGGAAATATCAATTTCTCCATTCATTGAACCCTAGTTCGGGACTGACGGGGCTCGAACCCGCAGCTTCCGCCTTGACAGGGCGGTGCTCTGACCAATTGAACTACAATCCCCGCGGGGTGTATGGCATACCCATTCTTAAATAGAACCATAAGAAGATTCGATTCGTCTTTCGTACTCTAAGAAATAGACGAATCATATACTACATACCCACATATTATATTATACGTGGGTATAGTGAGAGTGACATAACTAGTATGTCGTGATTTTTTATCACTAAAAATGGATAATAATCCAGCCTTCAATAAGAAAAACTCTTTTGTTTGTAAGAAAGGAATGAGAGAGATATGGATTAGAAAAAAAAATTTCCCTTTTTTCTTTATCTTTTATTTCTATAGATCAGACATTTTATTTTATGGAAGAAAAACAAAAGGATTTAGTTCATACTCACGAAGCCCTAGATTTTTGGTTTGGGCCGAGCTGGATTTGAACCAGCGTAGACATTGTCAACGAATTTACAGTCCGTCCCCATTAACCACTCGGGCATCGACCCAGGAAGAATTTATTCTAGGGTTTTTGCTAATCTATGATTAACCTCCTTTCATAATACTCCCTACCCCCAGGGGAAGTCGAATCCCCGCTGCCTCCTTGAAAGAGAGATGTCCTGAACCACTAGACGATAGGGGCATCACTAGACGATAGGGCCATATACAACCGCTCGTGATTATACTATAATCATAGTATGAGCAGTTTTTTGGAATTGTCAATATACTCGAAAAGTATAAATAGATCCAAAGCAAAGAGTTTTTCCAACTTTTCTGTTATGTTTTCATCTAGGATTTTTTTTAGTTGATCGTTATAGATTAATTCTCCGTGCTTCATTTAGTGTTCATACCAAAAATGCATCCATCCCGCACTAAGTCATAAAATTCTCTAAAAATATAGAGAAAGTTTCAAAAACAAAGAAAAAAAGTGAATCAATTTAGTAGAAAAGTACTCTATCAGATTCGAACCAACGACTTACGTCTTAGCACGAGATTACTCTACCACTAATTTAAAAAGCCCTTTATCGGATTTGAACCGATGACTTATGCCTTACCATGGCATTACTCTACCACTGAGTTAAAAGGGCTTTTTATTTAATTCAAAAATTAGCCACTTGGATTTCCCATTATGGGTCTACTGCATAATGTACATATTATATATATAATATATAGAGATAGAGAGAGAGACATTATGTAGAGATTGTATATGTATATATCGATATCTTGAGAGCTCAAAATAAAATTAATAAAAAAAAACATACCCTACATAACATATCCAACTCTTCTTGGTTCAGGGTTTTCCGTTTCCGAAGACTAGTAAAATAGGCGGATTCTGGAACCCCAAGGATTCAACGGTATATGGATATGGAAAATATAAGATTTCCGATCCTAGCGGGAAAAGGCGGGGAACAGATACCCAATAGGATATAGGATCCTTGGGAGGAACTTTTGGTAATGGCCTTGATCCTCTATGCTATTTTTTATGTGTTCTTAGTTCTATTGAACTTTTTGCATTCTTTTAAACAAGAATCTAATAAACTAGAATTGAGTCAGTGGAAAAAAGGAGAGAGAGGAAAGTGTTAAATGGAGAGAGTCGACTAATCAGAGACTTTTAGGATCTTCTTTACATCAGGTAAATCTGTCGGCCCTGTCCGTTTTTTTCTTTAAGTTACGACTCTTTGCTGCTTACTTCTATCAAGCCATAGGGAAAGTCTATGATGAATTTGGAAAACTCATCTCACTCTTACTCTATGGCTCGGACTTAATGGGGGAAGAAAACATCTTCCATAATTTCTTTTTTGTTCAATTCTGGACAAAAAAGAAAAGGAAAAAAGGAATTTATAGGGACAGTGTTACCCCCTATATCCCCTAGTTTATATTGTAGGAATAATAAAACAATTTAGCAGTCTGACACACTTACGTCCTTGCAAAGTAAATAATTATTATTGTAGTCGTAACCGTAGAATAGGATCCTAATCAAAATAAATACATTTGGTTCAGGCGCTATTAGCATGGTAAGAAAAGATTTTTTTTACAGACCAGAGGGGCTATCTAAATCCTAAAGTAAAGGCGAGCGATCGAAGTAGAAGTACCAACGGCTCAGTGTCATGAACCTTCTCCATCTGATTCAATAAGGGGGAATTAGCCTTCTTGTCAAATGGCTATCCTTGACAAAGGGTACCATTTATACCATAATCTACAATGTAGCGGGTATAGTTTAGTGGTAAAAGTGTGATTCGTTCTATTAATAACTGAATTTGAAATGATATACTTAAGGCATCCTTAAGTTTTTTATTTTTATATTCCGATGAAAACTTTAGTTCTTATAAAGGATTAAATCCTTTTCCTCTCAATAGCATATTGAGGAAGAATATACATTCTGGCGATTTGTATCCAAAGACTAATTTAAATTGCATCCAAAATAAAAATAGGATTATGAGTACAGAGTCGCGAAGCATAATTTTGCATTGGATTAAGTATTCCAATTTTGAAAATATGAGTAAAGGATCTATGGATGAAGATACAAAAAAGTTGATTTCCAATCGTAACTAAATCTTCTTAAAATAAGGAATAAGGAAGCCAAATAGCTAAAAAACGATAGTTTTGGTTTACTAGAACCATCCGCATATTGTTTCAGCTCGGTGGAAACCCAATTCTTTTCCTCAGGATCTCTTGAATGAAATTAGGGAACGAAGTAAGTAGATTAGATGAATTTAGATAGAATTTCTATCTCCTACTCTATAAGGATCATCTAGAAAGCGGAGAGCTTTGGTTCCATTCAAATAGAAAAGCTGACATAGATGTTAAGTGGTGAGAATATCCATAAAGGAGCCGAATGAAATCAAAATTTCATGTTCGGTTTTGAATTAGAGACGTTAAAAATAATCAACCAACGTCGACTATAACCCCTAGCCTTCCAAGCTAACGATGCGGGTTCGATTCCCGCTACCCGCTCCATTCTGTATAAAAGGAGTATTCTATTTGTCTAGACATGTTAGAGGCTTGTATTCAAGCCTTTTTTGTCCACCAGTTTCTGGTACTCCAGAGCGGAGTAGAGCAGTTTGGTAGCTCACGAGGCTCATAACCTTGAGGTCACGGGTTCGATTCCCGTCTCCGCACTTAGCAGTCTGTATAAAAGGACTATTCTATTTCTCTAGATATGTATGGTAGAGGGGCGTATCCAACCCTTTTTTATTCATTAGTTCCCGGCCCTAGAGGGCAAAATTGAGCAGTTTGCGAAGTCACTTGCCTTCAAAAAAAGAAGGCGCAAGGCCTCTCCCTACCCTGCAGAAAATAAAAATGAAACGAAAGGGACAGTCTACCTCTCCCTTCCCTTTAAAAAAAGTTTGCCCGTTGTTTGTCTCAGTTAATACCCAATTTTTGGAGCTCTGTTGGCGAGTTCTATTTCTGCCTCTGGAGCGCCCTCTTTTTTTGAGTGGGATGCAAAGGAAGGGTAAGATAGTAAGGGATACGGCACTAGACTAACACCTAATTAATACTTAATTTAATATAAGTAGTTAAACAGTTAACTAGACTAAACTTTTTATCATAGTACTTTGATAAATTAAGCGGGCGAGCGGCGGGAATCGAACCCGTATCTTCTCCTTGGCAAGGAGATATTTTACCATTGAACTACGCTCGCTACGGTATATATTTTATAGCGTATATCCGCCTGGGTCGACCTTCTATGTCTGGGTCGACCGTTTCATTTCATTTTCTATTATATTAGAGTTTTCCTTTTTTTATTATCTGTCAATGAATATTCTAATGGGAATGGAATTTCATAATACTGAAAGAGAAGAGCTAGCAATTCGGAACGCAAATTGCGTTTTAATACGTCTCACTATTCTAATTTTTTAGAAGAAATGGCCTTTATTATTTCTTTTTTATGGGGTTAATAAATATTAACCAAATTTCATTTAAGAAATGAGAGAATTCAGAATAGCTACGAGAAAGACTAGTCCAATCCATAATGATGTACCGGAAAATACAACATTTTTATTATTTGACCAACCATCAGGAGAAGCAAATACAAGGGGTACACTAATTACTAAGACTGAGGAAGTCGCAATTAATGCAAAAACAGCTAATTGGAAAGCAATAGTCATATTTCTAATCCTCCAAGCTACCATCAAATAAAGTTGACTACATATTTGATCCCTCACTTAAACCAAAATTGTAAAAAAATACAAGAAGTAGGAGGGGTTTAATCATGAATCCATTGATTCTTCTCTTTAATTCAAATTTATTACTTAAACCGCTTTTTTATTTGGATATGGGGGTGAGAAGAGATTATTTACTCTTTATTTCACAAGCGGGTATAGCGGATCCTGTATCCGTGTATACAGTATACAGAGATATATCGAAAAGGAACTTGTATCTGATATCTTTCTAGAGGCTAATAAATCTTTTTATTTTTTATATGGCTATGTTCTATTTGTAGGAGTAAAATAAGGATTAGGCTGTGGAGAGATGGCTGAGTGGTTGATAGCTCCGGTCTTGAAAACCGGTATAGTTCTAGGAACTATCGAGGGTTCGAATCCCTCTCTCTCCTTTTGCTTATTGAATACGTTTGTTTCTTTCATTTTTATTTATTTTTTTTTTCTGTCCCTTATCTTTCTTTCATAAAAAGGAATGAATGGCTCGGCTAGATGGAATAACCGAGCCAGAACAGAAAAAAAGTAGAACAGGTATAAATAAGAAAATCTTAGTTAAGAGGGTTCATGTAAAGAACAGGTTCCAAATCACGATCGATTCCCTTTTCAAAACCTGCTGCAGCAGCTCGGGCTCTTCCTGCATGCCATAAATGGCCCACAAAAAAGAAGAATCCTAGAACAAAATGAGAAGTTGATAACCAACTTCTAGGAGAGACATAATTAACTGCATTGATCTCGGTAGCTACGCCACCCACGGAATTTAAAGAGCCTAAAGGAGCGTGGGTCATATATTCTGCTGAGCGTCGTTCTTGCCAAGGTTGTATGTCTTTTTTCAACCTACTCAAGTCCAAACCGTTGGGGCCCCTTAGAGGTTCTAACCATGGAGCACGAAGGTCCCAAAAACGCATAGTTTCCCCTCCAAAGATAACCTCCCCAGTTGGGGAACGCATTAGATATTTACCTAAACCTGTGGGTCCTTGAGCGGATCCCACATTAGCTCCAAGACGCTGGTCTCTAACTAGAAAAGTAAATGCTTGAGCTTGAGAAGCTTCTGGCCCGGTGGGTCCATAAAACTCACTCGGATAAGCTGTATTATTGAACCATACAAAACAACAAGCGATAAAACCAAAGACAGATAAAGCAGCTAAACTATAAGACAAGTAAGCTTCTCCAGACCATACAAATGCACGGCGAGCCCATGCGAAGGGTTTGGTTAAAATATGCCAAATTCCGCCAAATACACAAATAAAACCCAACCATACATGCCCACCAATTATATCTTCTAAATCATCTACACTAACAATCCACCCTTCTCCACCAAAAGGAGATTTTAGTAAATAACCAAATATAACACTGGGACTAAGGGTCAAATTGGTAATTTTTCTTACATCTCCCCCCCCAGGGGCCCAGGTATCATATACACCGCCAAAATAAAGAGCCTTGAGTACTAGAAGAAAAGCACCTAGACCTAACAAAATTAAGTGAATACCCAAAATTGTAGTCATTTTATTTCTATCTTTCCAGACATAACCAAAGAATGGAAAAGATTCCTCAAGAGTCTCGGGTCCCAGAAGCGCGTGATAAATGCCACCGAAGCCTAAGACTGCGGAGGAAATTAGGTGAAGTACGCCAGATACAAAGTACGGAAAAGTATCTAGAACTTCCCCCCCTGGCCCTACTCCCCAACCTAGAGTAGCTAAGTGTGGAAGTAAAATCAACCCTTGTTCATACATGGGCTTTTCTGGTACGAAATGGGCCACTTCAAATAGGTTCATTGCTCCGGCCCAGAATACGATTAATCCGGCATGAGCTACATGAGCTCCAAGCAGTTTACCGGACAAATTGATAAGTCTGGCATTCCCAGCCCACCAAGCAAAGCCGGTGGTTTCTTGGTCACGACCAGCTAAAACGAAAGTTCCATTAAAGAGCGTTTCCACGTGGTAGAACCTCCTCAGGGAATATAAGATTTTCATGAGGCTGATCCTGAGCTGCCATCCACGCACGAATACCCTCGTTTAAAAGAATATTTTTGGTGTAGAAAGTCTCAAATTCAGGATCTTCCGCTGCACGGATTTCCTGGGAAACAAAGTCATAGGCACGTAAGTTCAGAGCCAAGCCAACTACGCCAATAGCACTCATCCATAAACCGGTGACGGGTACAAATAGCATAAAGAAATGTAACCAACGTTTATTGGAAAAAGCAACACCAAAGATTTGGGACCAAAAGCGGTTAGCAGTGACCATTGAATAAGTTTCTTCAGCTTGAGTTGGGTTAAAAGCACGGAAGGTATTTGCACCATCACCGTCCTCAAATAGAGTGTTTTCTACGGTCGCTCCATGAATAGCGCATAGCAGAGCCGCACCTAATACTCCGGCAACTCCCATCATATGAAATGGGTTCAACGTCCAATTATGAAATCCTTGGAAGAAAAGGATGAATCGAAATATCGCTGCTACGCCAAAACTCGGCGCAAAGAACCAACCAGATTGCCCCAGTGGATAAATAAGGAATACAGAAACAAAAACAGCAATTGGACCAGAGAATGAGATTGCATTATAAGGCCGCAATTGAACAGACCGAGCAAGTTCAAATTGGCGTAACATGAAACCTATTAGTGCAAAAGCCCCGTGGAGAGCTACAAAAGTCCATAGACCGCCTAATTGACACCAACGAGTAAAATCTCCTTGTGCTTCGGGCCCCCATAGTAGCAACAAAGAGTGTGCTAAACTATTGGCAGGGGTAGAAACTGCTGCGGTTAAGAAATTACAACCTTCCAAATAGGAACTAGCCAATCCATGTGTATACCAAGAAGTTACAAAAGTTGTCCCTGTAAACCAACCCCCTAAAGCGAAATAAGCACAAGGAAAGAGCAATAGGCCAGACCATCCTACAAAAACGAAACGGTCCCTTCGTAACCAGTCATCCATAGTATCAAATAGATCATTTTCTTCTTTAGGAATTCTACCAAGGGCTATAGTCATAGTGATCCTCCTATTCAATTACTTCAACCATTTCCGAGCACCTCATATCACTTTCCAAGGCATATGATAGTTTTATTATCTGTGGACGATTTCTTTCTCGTTCAATGCCCTTTTTCAATGGTCTCGAAGAGAGAAATTTCCCATTTTTATCTATGGAGTCACAGTCACAACCGAGGTCGTGGTAAATCCATGAATTTGATTCGATTTGTTTTTCTTATACTATTTATTTGTTTTTCTTATACTATAGAAATAGAAATAAATTGTTTTTCTTATACTATAGAAAGAAATAAACCTTTGAATTCAGCATTATTCCAAGACTCCTATTTCAAAGTCTATCTTTTAAGGGAAAAATGCAAATAAAAGTAACCCTTCTTTTCCCATTCCCTCTCTATTGCATGGGTGGAAGAACTAAAATAATAGAGGATTCTGAAAAAAAAAAATGGACCTTCGAAATCCAATTTTATGTGTAGCGCAAAGGAGTTGCGATTTCTTCTTATTCCTATAGAACATCTAGTAACAAGAATATGAAATCGTAAATAGCGAAAAATTCTTGTCTTGCGCGGTCTAAGTCTAAGGAAATAAAAAAAATTCGCTTATACAATTTCATCTACATCGAATTTATATATCAGAATAGCGGATAGAGGCATCATTAAAGGAGTCAGGTCTACTTACTTTATGCTTCTTTCCAATTTTATGGTGGATTTGATAAGAACCCTTTTTGCTTTCTTGATAAATAATCGACAAAAAAAGCGTTTTTTTTATATAACCTGCTTGTTTTATTATAATTATAACAAGTCCTATATGGAAATGCCCGCTAAAGAGAAAATCTATTTGATTGTCTCTCGGCCAATATCGATTTTTAGAAAGAAAAAACAAGAATTTTCTTCTTTTTTTATTAACATTAAGAAAAAAGAATATAATTAAAATGGAATTGGCAATATAATTTTTATAGACTTTTGAAAGAAAAAAAAGGGGTTTTTTGCAACCGTTATTTCTTATTTCTTGCCTATATCATATCACGGAAACCTTTCGCTTTGGAACGTGGAGAGATGGCTGAGTGGACTAAAGCGGCGGATTGCTAATCCGTTGTACAATTTTTTTGTACCGAGGGTTCGAATCCCTCTCTTTCCGCTCCCTTGGATCATTTGGGACTTTCGAATTGGAAAGAATTCTGACCCCCGGATTTTCTCATAGATAAATGTACGAAACAAATCCAATAAGAAAAAAAAAAACTGAATTTTTACTCCTCGCGTCCAGGATTCCGTCCTGGGTCATTAGATAAGAATCCAAAGATAAAGAGTGAAACAAAGAATATCACTACTGTATAAACAAAAAGTTTGAGAGTAAGCATTACATAATCTCCAAGATTTTTTTTTAAGGAATAGATTACCAGTTTTTCCTTACCACACGGATCCACTAGGATGGTTTTTTTTTATACCTAAAAATGCAAAAAAGAATTCTTGAAAAAAATTGCAAGAATTCTTTTATAATAAGCACTCTTATCAATAGCAAAAATAGGGTTAGGTGGTTAGGTATTGTGTAGGTACCTTTAGGTACCTGCTCAACCTAGGTGCAGGGGAGTAGAAAGGCTGATCCAAATTTATTGCTGTAGCTACCCATTCAATGTAGAAGAATTTAAATTTTAGAATCGAAGGTTCATAATATAAAAATATAAAACTTCTCGGCTTTTACCCATTTTAAAATTTTTTTGGAATGAACACATCATTCAATTTGGCATACAGAGTACTAAAGATTTCATCGAAAACTTACAGCAGCTTGCCAAACAAAGGCTAATAGAAAAAAGAATAGAGGTATAACAGGCATAATATCCACGATTGGATTGAAAATAGCATAAGCTTCGGGTAATTTGGCAAAGAAAAAACTAGTAGGATAAAGAACAGAATTAAAACAGATACAGGTTAAACTAAGTATATTAGGCATAACAAGCATTTCATTCTTGTAGAGTAAATAATTGGATTTTTCTTGAGTTATTTTTTTAAGGGAAAGAAGGAAAAGGCAGATTCAAAATCTTTTTTCTTCGGACTTTCCCAAACACAAAATACCTCCTTGTATTCGCACTCTCAAATGAGAGTGGAATAAATTCGACTTTCATATAATATCTTAATAGAATTCCATGTAATGATCAATGCATTTTTTTGATTCTATATTATCCGCATGTGTAGAATACTAGCAAGAGAATATCCCTCCTTTTTTATGTAATTGAAATGGTATTGACGAATAACAAATAAACATACTAGTGTTTATTAGTGTCGCATAAAACCCGAAATGGGGCGTGGCCAAGTGGTAAGGCAGCGGGTTTTGGTCCCGTTACTCGGAGGTTCGAATCCTTCCGTCCCAGATTGTTTCTGATGAAACAAACGGTGAAATCATATAGTATTCCGTACGAGACAAAAGTTTATTAAAGAGAATAATGATATCTTATTCTTTCTCAGAAAACATAATAAAGTCTTAAGTCCAGTCAAATTGACTATCTTTATTTTCATGAAAAAATGGGATCTATCAAGCACATTCAGGATATGCCTCTACTATAAAATCACTTAGTCATATTTTTTTCTTCCTTTTGGTATTCGAGTTGAAGAAGTACGAGAATTCTATAACTACCAAAAACTTTCAATCTTTTCATTGGAATAGTTTATTTAGTTATTATAGTTAATTGTTTTTGGTACTGAAAAAATATATTACTACTAGAATTCTAATTCTAGTAATTAAATTAATTAAACTTTTTTGGAGGTTGATAGTTTATTTATTGAGGAAGAGTCAATCCTTCTTTTCTCACTTCAAGATTGATCATCTCGAGCCATCCGTTGAGGGTGGAAATTTAAGAATAAATAAGTTTTAAGCAAACTTGTTTAGTCGTCTTTTTCAAACTATGTTTCATTCATATGATAGAATTTTAATATGGGTTTAAATAAATTGGATCTTGGCGGAGGCTTCCCGGATAAATACTTACTTTCTTTTATCCATATTGCTCCATAGATAGCAAGTTTTAATTAGTATAAAAAAACTAAACCAATGACTATTCATGATTCCATCCATATTGGATCAATTCTCTATACCACTTTGCAATGAAAAGAGGAATGTTTGTTATGGTAAAACTTCGTTTAAAACGATGTGGTAGAAAGCAACGTGCGACTTGAAGGACATGATCGATTGTGGATTTTGCTATCCATCATTTTCCATAGTAATGAAAATGCTCTTGGCTCGACATAGCCTGTTCTATTCGTTCCGAACCAAATTTGCGCTGGGTTTAAGTAACATAGTACACGATGGAGCTCGAGAGGACAGAATTTTTTTTATCAAGGGAAAGAATCTAGGGTTAGTGAAAACTAATAAATTAGGCCAACTTTGTCAGTCTATCCTTAATATAGAAATAAATCGAAAGGTTAAAATAAGAAGAAAGTCCAATAAAAGTATATCAGAATCAATCCCTCTTATTAGATTTCTATAGAAGAGATAAATGCTTTATCGAAGGAAATAAGAAAAAAGGGTATGTTGCTACTCTTTTGAAAGAAAAAAATAGGAATTCCCGAAGTAATGTCTAAACCCAAGGATTTCACAAATCAAAGATAAAGGATTCCAGAACAAGTAAACACAATTTTCAATTGTCTCAACAACAGAGTTGGATTAGAATAAGGAATAAAAGTCAATTCGTTCGAAATGAGACAAAGAAAAGAGTTTAAAGACGACTCAAAAATTTTGGAAGGATTTTGCCTTCGAAGTTTGTCAGGCAAAATTAGCCCACTTGAGTCATGAGTATAAATGAAATTTGTTTTTTCTGTAAGGAAATTAATGCACGTCATAGTCTAATTTCTATTATTATCGACAGAAATTCGAATCATTTTCTCGAGCCGTATGAGGAGAAAACCTCATATACGTTTCTAGGGGGGGGCGTTGTTTATCTACATCTATCCCAATAAGCTGTCTATCGAATCGTTGCAATTGATGTTCGATCTCGAAGAGAAGGAAGAGATCTTCAAAAAGTAGGTTTTTATGATCCGATAAAGAATCAAACTTGTTTAAATGTTCCAGCTATTCTCTATTTCCTTGAAAAGGGTGCTCAACCAACAAGAACTGTTTATGATATTTTAAGGAAGGCAGAATTCTTTAAAGAAAAAGAAAGAACTTTGAGTTAATTGAAGAACTAAATGAATCAAAAAATAGGATAGGAGAAGATTATTAGTATTCCTAGTTGTCTAATTATTTAGACACAATTTACCTCTTTTTTAATCCTATTTGGATTTATATTATATCGTGCCAATCCAACATAAGCCCCTATTTTATTTACTTTTTCTATCTAATTTGTTTTCTTACCATTGTATTTCCATTGACAAAGGTCTATTGAACAAATAGAATTTGTAGATAGATGGGTCTCTTTATCCTCACTCCATATTCAATTTTTCCGCCTACACTTCGCTCAAATGATAAGGGTGTTCCTCTTGCATGTATTCTCATACAATATAATATATATTTTTTATAATATATATTTTTTGTTAATAAAAATCGCTAAAAATAAGGAGAATTTGGCCATCGTGATTAGGGTCGCTCTTTTTTTAACTTTACTTTAGTGGAATTTCACCGGACCTGTTCGTTTTGGCATTTGAGTGTTTTTCATGGTCGATAAAAAAAATCTTTTGATGTCTTGCTAGTTCAATGTTTTGACAGAAGCGCGCGGTGTAATTCCATTGATTTTTGGATTTCGATCGTATCTAAGATCCTTTTTTTATCTGGGTTGCTAACTCAATGGTAGAGTACTCGGCTTTTAAGTGCGACTATGATCTTTTACACATTTGGATGAAACAACAAATTCGTCCAGACTCTTGGTAGAGTCTAGAAGACCACGACTGATCCTCAAAGGTAATGAATGGAAAAAATAGCATGTCGTAATAAAATCAATCTTTTTTGAATGGAATCCAAAATTACGATTTTCTGGGTCTAATGAATAAATGGATAGAGCCTGGCTCCAATTCTGGTAAAATAAAAAGCAACGAGCTGAACTTCCTAATTGGAATGATTCCCCGCTCTAATTAGACGTTAAAAATAGATTAGTGCCGGATGCGGGGAAAGGTTGGGTTTTCCTATGAGTGGACCCTTTATTTTTTCTTTTTTTTTTTAGAAATCCTAATTATTCTTGATTATGGATTGAATAAGGGATGTTATGGATTGAATGTGTAAAAGAAGCAGTATATTGATAAAGAGGCTGTATTCCAAAGTCAAAAGAGCGATTGGCCTGCAAAAATAAAAAACTTGTTCTGTTCTTTTTTTTTAATTAGAACAAACATAAACTAATTGGGTAGAAAAGGAGCAGAAAAAGATCTGTGGATTAGACTCCCTTTCTTTCCAGGGTTTGTATTAAAAATGCAACACCCTGTTCTGACCATATTGCACTATGTATCATCATTCGATAAACCGAGAAATGCTTCTTCTCTCTGATTCAAGTAGAAATACAAATGGAAAAATTCGAAGGGTATTCAGAAAAACATAAATCTCGTCAACAATACTTTGTCTACCCACTTCTCTTTCAGGAATATATTTATGCATTTGCCCACCATTATGGATTAAATGGTTCTGAACCTGTGGAAATAGTTGTTAGTTGTAATAACAAGAAATTTAGTTCACTACTTGTGAAACGTTTAATTATTCGAATGTATCAGCAGAATTTTTTGGATAACTCGGTTAATCATCCTAACCAAGATCGATTATTGGATTACAAAAATTATTTTTATTCTGAGTTTTATTCTCAGATTCTATCTGAAGGGTTTGCGATCGTTGTGGAAATCCCATTCTCGCTACGGGAATTTTTTTGTCTGAAAGAAAAAGAAATACCAAAGTTTCAGAATTTACGCTCTATTCATTCAATATTTCCCTTTTTAGAAGACAAATTTTTGCATTTGGATTATCTATCACATATAGAAATACCCTATCCTATCCATTTGGAAATCCTGGTTCAACTCCTTCAATACCGTATCCAAGATGTTCCATCTTTGCATTTATTGCGATTCTTTCTCAACTATTATTCGAATTGGAATAGTTTTATTACTTCAATGAAATCCATTTTTTTTTTTCAAAAAGAAAATAAAAGACTATTTCAATTCCTATATAACTCTTATGTATCAGAATATGAATTTTTTTTGTTGTTTCTTCGTAAACAATCTTCTTGCTTACCATTAGCATCTTCTGGAACTTTTCTGGAACGAATCCACTTTTCTAGGAAGATGGAACATTTTGGGATAATGTACCCTGGTTTTTCTCGGAAAACCCTATGGTTCTTTATGGATCCTCTTATGCATTATGTTCGATATCAAGGAAAGGCAATTCTTGCATCAAAAGGCACTTTTTTTTTGAAGAAGAAATGGAAATGCTACCTTATCAATTTCTGGCAATATTATTTCTGTTTTTGGACTCAGCCGCGAAGAATCCATATAAACCAATTAGCAAACTCTTGCTTCGATTTTATGGGGTACCTTTCAAGTGTACAAAAAAGTTCTTTGTTAGTAAGGAATCAAATGCTGGAGAATTCATTTCTAATAGATACTCGAATGAAAAAATTCGATACCATAGTCCCCGCTACTCTCCTCATAGGATACTTATCAAAAGCTCAATTTTGTACTGGATCGGGGCATCCTATTAGTAAACCCATTTGGACAGATTTATCAGATTGGGATATTCTTGATCGATTTGGTCGGATATGTAGAAATCTTTTTCATTATCATAGTGGATCTTCGAAAAAACGGACTTTGTATCGACTAAAGTATATACTTCGACTTTCATGTGCTAGAACTTTAGCTCGTAAACATAAAAGCACGGTACGAACTTTTATGCAACGATTGGGTTCGGCATTTTTAGAAGAATTTTTTATGGAAGAAGAGCAAGTTTTTTCTTTGATGTTCACCAAAACAACTCTTTTTTCTTTCTGTGGATCACACACTGAGCGTATTTGGTATTTGGATATTATACGTATCAATGACCTGGTCAACCCTCTTAATTAATCATTAGACGAAATTAAGAAACAGGAAAGGGTTGATAAATGATCAAGAAAAAACTTTTCTATTTTTCATTCTGAAATGTTCTTTTTATTATAATAAAGAGTAGGTGAATCAACTTACTAATTAAAAAAATTAGTAGAACTTCCTCTTTGGAATAGAAATTGGCTATTTCTACATAGGGAAAGTCGTGTGCAATGAAAAATGCAAGCACGATTTGGGGAGGGATTTTTCTCTATTGTAACAAGGAAGAATTATCTACTCCATCCGACTAGTTCCGGGTTCGAGTCCCGGGCAACCCATATAGAAAAGACCCATCAAAGTTTTTCACTTTGACTCACTTCATTTACAAATACAAAATTATTGGTTTGGTTAATTTAGTTATATGGATAGCTAATCTTTGGGCTGACTTGGTTGACATTGGTATATAGTCTATGTTATACTGTTAAATAACAAGCCTTCTATTATCTATATTCTAGTTAATACGTGTGCTTGGGAGTCCTTGCAATTTGAATAAACCAAGATCTTACCATGACTGCAATTTTAGAGAGACGCGAAAGTACAAGCCTGTGGGGTCGCTTCTGCAACTGGATAACTAGCACTGAAAATCGTCTTTACATCGGATGGTTCGGTGTTTTGATGATCCCTACCTTATTGACCGCAACTTCTGTATTTATTATCGCCTTCATCGCTGCCCCTCCAGTAGATATTGATGGTATTCGTGAGCCTGTTTCTGGTTCTTTACTTTATGGAAACAATATTATCTCTGGTGCTATTATCCCTACTTCTGCGGCGATCGGATTGCACTTTTACCCAATTTGGGAAGCTGCATCTGTTGATGAGTGGTTATACAATGGTGGTCCTTATGAGCTAATTGTTCTACACTTCTTACTTGGTGTAGCTTGTTATATGGGTCGTGAGTGGGAACTTAGTTTCCGTCTGGGTATGCGTCCTTGGATTGCTGTTGCATATTCAGCTCCTGTTGCAGCTGCTACTGCTGTTTTCTTGATTTACCCTATTGGTCAAGGAAGCTTTTCTGATGGTATGCCTTTAGGAATCTCTGGTACTTTCAACTTTATGATTGTATTCCAGGCAGAGCACAACATCCTTATGCATCCATTCCACATGTTAGGTGTAGCTGGTGTATTCGGCGGTTCCCTATTCAGTGCTATGCATGGTTCCTTGGTAACCTCTAGTTTGATCAGGGAAACTACTGAAAATGAATCCGCTAATGAGGGTTACAAATTTGGTCAAGAGGAAGAAACTTATAATATTGTGGCTGCTCATGGTTATTTTGGCCGATTAATCTTCCAATATGCTAGTTTCAACAACTCTCGTTCTTTACACTTCTTCTTGGCTGCTTGGCCTGTAGTAGGAATCTGGTTCACTGCTTTAGGTATTAGTACTATGGCTTTCAACCTAAATGGTTTCAATTTCAACCAATCTGTAGTTGATAGTCAAGGTCGCGTTATTAATACTTGGGCTGATATCATCAACCGTGCTAACCTTGGTATGGAAGTAATGCACGAACGTAATGCTCACAACTTCCCTCTAGACTTAGCTGCTGTTGAAGTTCCATCTATTAATGGATAAGGTTTTTCTGCTAACATATAAGAATTTTTGAAGACAGAAATACCCAATATCTTGTTCTAGCAAGATATTGGGTATTTCTGTCTTTATTTTGAATCTTTTTTTCTTCTTAATCTTTCTATTCAGAATTCAGTTAACGACGAGATTTAGTATCCTTTCTTGCATTTTCATAACTCGTGAAATGCCGAGTAGGCACGAATTCCCCCAATTTGCGACCTACCATAGGATTTGTTATGTAAATAGGTATATGTTCCTTTCCATTATGAATCGCGATTGTATGGCCAACCATTGTGGGTAGAATGCTAGATGCCCGGGACCACGTTACTATTGTTTCTTTCTCCTCCTTCATATTGACCTTTTCTATCTTTGCCAATAAATGATGAGCTACAAAAGGATTCGTTTTTTTTCGTGTCACAGCTGATTACTCCTTTTTTCCTTTTTAAAGAGTGGCATTCTATGTCCAATATCTCGATCGAAGTACGGAGGTCAGAATAAATAGAATAATGATCAATGGAAAAAAGAAAAAAATCCTTTAGCTGGATAAGGGGCGGATGTAGCCAAGTGGATCAAGGCAGTGGATTGTGAATCCACCATGCGCGGGTTCAATTCCCGTCGTTCGCCCATCGCATTATTGCAAATTCCAAAAATGCAATTTTCCATATTCCTAGTTACGTATTTACTTACGGCGACGAAGAATAAAACTATCGCTATATTTTTTCCTTTTCCTAGTTCTTCTTCCAAGCGCAGGATAACCCCAAGGGGTTGTGGGTTTTTTTCTACCAATGGGAGCTTTCCCTTCACCGCCCCCATGGGGGTGGTCCACAGGGTTCATAACTACCCCTCTTACTACGGGGCGTTTACCTAGCCAACACTTAGATCCGGCTCTACCCAAACTTTTTTGGTTCACCCCAACATTACCCACTTGTCCGACTGTTGCTAAGCAGTTTTGGGATACTAAACGGACCTCCCCAGATGGTAATCTTAAAGTGGCCGATTTACCCTCTTTTGCAATGAGTTTCGCTACAGCACCTGCTGCTCTAGCTAATTGCCCACCCCTTCCACGTGTGATTTCTATGTTATGCATGGCCGTGCCTAAGGGCATATCGGTTGAAGTAGATTCTTCTTTTCTCTCAAAAAACCCCTTCCCAAACTGTACAAGCTTCTTCCAAAGCATACGGCTTTCTAGATGTATATGACGATCTCTAGACAGATGGATCTTATATGAATCATATGATGAAGTACCACATGAGTGGATATATAGGAAAGGAATCCAAATCTGCCGAATCGCTCATGTTATGATCTTCTACATCCTAGGTCTCTGCGTTCCGTCATCTGGCTTATGTTCTTCATGTAGCATTCAGATCGAATGACTCTATGAAATTACGTCGATACTTCCACATATTATGGGTAACGTAGGAGACATCCCTATTTTCCCCCGGGGGTCTTAATTACCACTGCTTAGCTTTCAATTTGCCTCTGACCATCAAATTAAATGTGAATAACCCGTCCTCCTCTCTTTGAAACAAGGGGCGCTTCCGGTTCTGTGCGTGCTTCAAACAATTTTGTCTTCTCCATATTACCATATCTCTAGAGCCAATAATTTTCTATGAGGAACTACTGAACTCAATCACTTGCTGCCGTTACTCAACAGTTTTCTGTTGAGGTCTATCCCGTAGAGGTAGTCAAATTGGATCAGTGATCGATTTCTAGGTTTCGTCGTAAACCTAATTGGTTACTTCCAATTACGTAAATCAATAGTTCAAACCGCACTCAAAGGTAGGGCATTTCCCATTGATATAGGAACTTTTGTACCAGAAACAATAGTATCTCCAATTATAGCCCCTCTGGGATGTAAAATATATCTCTTCTCACCATCCCCATAGTGTATGAGACAAATGTATGCATTTCGATTAGGGTCGTATTCTATGGTTACGATTCTACCAGATATGTCTTTTTGATTCCGTCGAAAATCTATTTTACGGTATAGGCGCTTATGACCTCCCCCTCTATGCCTTGCGGTAATGATTCCTCTGGAATTACGACCTTTACCACAACGGTGCCGTCCATGGATCAAATTATTTCGTGGATTGGATTTCACTTGCCTGTCTACGGTTCCCTTGCGTGTGCTCGGGATAGGTGTTTTGTATAAATGTTTCGCCGTATTATTAAGTATTCTCCTTTAGTTTTTTTCTCTATCTAGAAGTGGAATAGAATAACCCGGTTGAAGGGTAATGATCATACGTCTGTAATGCATTGTATGGCCCAGAATAGGTCCTATTCTTCTACCTTTTCCAGGTAGTCGATGGCTATTCACAGCTACCACCTTAACACCAAAGAAGAGTTCGACCCAATGCTTTATTTCTGTCTTAGTGAATCCCGATTCGACATTAAAAGTATATTGATTCTTTCCCAATAAACGAAGACTTTTTTCTGTAAATACTGCGTATTTGATTCCATCCATAAATCGACTTTCCCTCCTATGCTCTGAGTTCCAGTATCGATAAGAATTCGAGTTCTTATTGTTCTTATGTTATGGTATGAATATACCATACCAATTCGTTATGTATGGATGATGGATGAGATTCCATGGATAGAGAGCCAGTTCCAATAGACTTATGGAATGTTCCCGTTCGTGTGCATCCAGCAGGAATTGAACCCGCAAATTTACCAATTATGAGTTGGGCGCTTTAACCATTCAGCCATGGATGCTTAACAGGGATCATCGTACATCGTAAATAACCAATTTTCATATAGAAAGACATATCATAGAAAAATGAAATCGAAAATATTCCGAGATGGCAAATATTCGGAGATGACTATGAAAACACCTCTCTGGATCCTCGAATTGAAAGAGAGATTGAGAGGGATCAAGAATCCTAATTCTCGCTATTTGGAATGGATCCAATTCTATTGAGTCTGACTCATAGTGATCATTTCTCTTTAGCAAAGAATGACCTTGGTTATCAAAGGATTGAACAACCGGGATCCATTTACTTATGATACCTAGTTGGCATTGATAACAAGGATCTAATGAATTATGAGTTTAATAGATCCTCTTTAGCAGAAAGACGTATATTCCTTGCTCATTATCAGACAATCACTTATTCCCAAACCTCGTG